>NC_085137.1:470836179-471036179 GCF_035046485.1 Aedes albopictus | reverse complement strand
TTCCTCTCGAGACTCTTTTCATGATTCCTCCAAGGATTCCTCCAGATGTGCTTTCCGGAATTCCTGTAGATATTTCTCTTGGAATTCCTTCAGAGATTTCTACAGGGATTGCTTAAAAAAATGCTAAAAGGGTTCTTTTAGGTATTCTAGTCTACATTCCCTCAGGGATTCCTGCTGGAATTCCTTTAAAGATTCCTCCCGGGATTCTGTAAGGGATCCCTTTAGCGATTTCTGATGGGATTCTTCGAGGGATTACTCTCAAAAAGGAATATGAAAGAATATAAATTCCTGAAGGGATTTTTTTGAGGCATTCGTGTCGGAATTCCTGATGAGATACCTTCAAAAATTGTTTCCGAGTTTTTTTTTACGCACTTCTTCAAAAATTCCTTCCGGGATTTCTTCTACGACTCTTTCAAGGATTCCTGCTCATCTTCCAGCCTGATTGCTTGTCGTGATTTCTCAAAGGATTCCATCAGGTATTCTCATTGGCATAGTTCGTTAACCTTTGTTTCGCGACCCCCAACTGCTTGCAGGCACGCTTCTATTGTTCTATAAAAAGCGAAGTAATAACAGACTGGTGGTCGCGAGAGATAAGGTTGGGAACAGGTACTATGGGAGTCCTTCAGGAATTACTTCAGAGATTTCAGCGGGATTGCTTACGAAAACCCTGAATGGATTATTTTAAGCATTCTAGCCGGCATTTCTTTAGGGATTGTTACTGTGATTACTTCATTTCTTCCGGCATTACTTCAGGGGTTTCTTCTGTTATTTTCAGGGATTCCCCTCCCGATTTCTCCCGGAATTTCCCTCCCGGTATTTCTTCTATGATTGTTTTAAGGATTCCTGCAGTTTCTGGCCGAGATTCTTCTCAGAATTTCTTTAGGGAATCCTCCCCGGATTCTTTCAGGAATTTCTGCCGTGATTGCTCTAGATATTTTAGTCGCCATTCCTTCAGGAATTTCTGCTGGAATTCCTTCAAAGATCTTTTCTGGGATTTCGAAAGAGTCTTTTTAGGTGTTCCTGACAGAATTTCTTCAGGTTTTTCCTGGTATACTTTCAGAGACTTCGTCAGGGAATCTTGGCAGGATTCTTTTAAGTATTTGTGTCAGGAGTCCTGCTGGGGCCCTTCAAATGTTCTTCCCGTTTTTTGATATTCCTCAAAGGATTCCTCCCGAGATTTCTTCAATTATTCTCTCAGGGATTCCTGCCGAGCTTCCAGCTAGGATTCCATCCGTAATTTCTTCAAGGATCCCATCAGGGATTCTATTCTGCACCGGATTTCTTCCGGCATTACTTCAAGGCTTTCTTCTGTCCATTACTTCAGGGATTCCTCTCCGGATTTGTCTCGGGATTACTCCAGTAATTCCTCTAGGGATTCCTGCCGGGCTTCCAGCCAAGATTCCTCTTCGCATTCTACCAGATGTTCCTCCTAGAATTTCTTGAGGAAATCCTTCCCGGATTCTTTCAGGGATTTAATCTGGGATTGTTTAAAATTCTTGAAAGACGTTATTCCTTCAGGGATTACTACTGGGAGTAACGTCAAAGATCCCTTCCGGGATTTCGTAAACGATTTCTTCAGGGGTAGCTGCTAGAATTTCTTAAGGAATTCTAAAGGGATTATTAAGGGATTAAGGGATTATTTGAAGAGACTGCAGCCGGAATCTTGACCCAAATACCTAAAATAATCCCGGCCAGATTCCCTGAAGAAGTGTACCACTTCAGGTAATCTGGCCGGGATTCTTTTAGGTTTTTGTGTCAAGATTCAGGCTGCAGTCCCTTCAAATATTCTTCCCAGTTTTTTTTTTGACATTCCTCAAGGGATTTCTCCTCTAGTTCCTCTCGGGATTTCCAAAATAGTTCGCTCAGGGAGTCCTGTCGAGCTTCCAGGCGGGATTCCTTCCGTGATTTCTTTAAGGAACCCATTAGGGATTCTCCACGGGATTTCTTCCGGCATTACTTCAGGGATTTCTTCTGTTATTTTCAGGGATCCGTCCCGAATTTTATATGGGGAATCTTCCTCCAGCGTGAATTAGACAGTATTACGTACCGCTAGAATAGACACTTTTGAGCCATGCTTTTTTCTATGAAAATCTCTAGAAATTTTGTATGGACCGTAACGCTCGGCCATTCTCCTCCATTGCTCTCTAGAGCGTTATTTGATTTGTGGACGGCGCCTTAGAGTGGGACAGTAAGAGAAAAATAGAGAAACAGAGAGAAGCTTTTGAGGTACCTAGTCTATGTATCTCTAGTAAACTATGATGTCATTTTTTTGTTCTTCTTGACCAATTATCCTCACTTTCAGTTATTATAGATACATTGGAAAAATTAACAGAAGCTGAGGACCCACTTAAAGGTTTTTTTTTCAGAACTACACTGGACTTCAAATTGTTGATAACATTTTTTTAGAAATTACAATTGTGAGGCACCTTGAGCGTCAAGACCCAGATGTCCCCCATACGAACATCCCACGCACGCCCCTGCCCAAGAAGCTGAGCGAACCATTTGCGGTTCGCTCTCTCCTATCACTGACTGTCGCCGTCGTCGTTGTCGCAGTGTCTTCGTCATCATCGCGCTGCTGCTGCTGTTGGTGCGCGGGGTCTCTCCTTAAACAGCAAGCAAACAGCTTAAACGACGAAGGCGACGCTTTTGCTGCTATTCGGTCGCGGTCTTGGTCGTCGTACGTTGCTCGCTCGACCCAGCTCCGGCTCCGGCTCATATCGGGACGGGATGCGGATACCCACCCTTTTTCTCTTCTTTTGAGCTCTGTGTGATCGTATGCGTGAGCCAGTTGGGCAGAAGAAAAACTGTCGGGTCGGAAATTTTAAATTTCAGTTGAATAAGTGCCAAGTGACCGAGCAGAAGTCACTCTCCTCTCGCCGCCGTTACTCTCGTGTTGTTGTTGTTGTTCTATGTGGTACTGTGGTAAGAAACCTACTCGCATCTCAGGCAGGGAAGGAACAGTACTATAGTGATACCCCAGGCCAAGCAAGCCCACACGGAGCCCATCCATAGCGACACGAAGACGACGCGTATTAACTTTCTGGTTAAGTCGGCTGCGTTTGAGCAGCAGAGCAGAGACACTCCTCGCGCCGCTGTAGCACAGAGACAGTCAGTCGGTGTACATATTCGTCAACTGTTGGACGCGAAGAGAGCTGCAGAGCTGAGCTGTGTATTAATTTCTTTCTGTGCTTCGGAGAAGATCCGGGTTTCCACTTTACTTCTCCGGTGAATGCGGAGTTTTTTATTTATTTTTTTAATTCGTGGTTATTTGTGTTATTTATTGTGAAAGACATTCAATATTCGTGTTATAGTTACGTTATTTTATTCGGGAATCGCACATTTGTTAAGTTTCAGTATTCGTAAGCAATCGCAAGTGCCTTAAGTATTAATTGTTCATTTCTGTCGTCTTGTGCAACCTGTTTTGGATATTGAAGTCAGGTTTAGCCAGTCCAACAATAGAAATAAAGGAAAAGTTTTCCAACTCAAATCAACAAACAAAACATCTTTAAGAAGCCTACACCAACACAGACGGAGTGAGTCCGCCAGCAAACATATCCACAATCTACCAACTTCAATAATCCGCATACGTTGTCGTCGTCTCGTCGTCGGCCTTTTCGGAAAACCTTCCAAGATCCCGCCGACGTCGGTCGTCCAGCGTGTCAGTGAGTGCGATTGTTATACATTTGTGTGTTTTTTTTATTCACTTCTTTTTCGGCAGAAGAAGACGCAGAGAAAATCGAAAAGAAAACAACCAGCGAACCAACAAAACAGCACAAGAAGAAATAAGAGCTCTGTTGGTGGAATAACAAAAACCTAAAGTGTGCGCGAGAAACATCCGAAGAGTGAGCCAGTGAGCGCAATAAAACCTCCCCAGCGGGAGCAGACATCCAGCCTTGTAAGCTAGAGTGACTTGTTTTTCTGTGTGTTCCCGGAATAGTGAGTGAGTTGAAAGAGAAGAGAAGAATCCGCAGCACCGTAATTTCGACGACGCCCCTAGTAGCATCCAGCAACTATTTGGGTTTTAAGTTTTCGTTGTTGCTGTTGTTAACTGTTCACTGTTACATTTGTCACCGCTCGGACCGAGATCCCACACCATCATTATTGCCAACGGCAGCCAAACCGCCACAAACTGAACGAGATGGCAGATGATTTGCGGGATCGCAACGACCCGGAGCTGAAGTATCTCTCCGTGGAGCGAAATTCCTTCAACGATCCGGCCACACAGGCCGAGTGGACACAGAAGCGGCTCGTCTGGGTGCCGCACGAAACACAGGTGAGTTGTTTTGAATGTTCATTTCGTTGCGTTATTTTTATGAATTTGGAATTCCGACTCTACATGCCCTTTGATTAGAAGCTGAGATTGTAAAATTCAAATGATAGAACACGCAATAATCGATTGTGATTTCAAATTTATTTAAACAGAGAATCATTTTTTGCAATCATGAAACAGATCTAAAATAAAAAATACCCATCTGTCACAAAATCTGTTACATAAGTTTGTCTCAATGTTTGTTTCGTAGAAAACAGCACGTAAAAAAGATTTAAACTTTGACAAAAAAGTGTAAGCTGCATCGCTCAGCTCTGAATTTTTATACAAATGCATTCGAAATATTCTAAACTATCTAGTACTTAGATCCACTTTAATTTTGCTTCAAAACGTCTCTTATCTAGCATACTATAGATTCAACAGTTAATCTAAAAGGTCTATCTTAATTCTATTTTTTAAAAATTAGATGCAGGTGGGTCGCCAAATCTGTCAATTGAATGTGGGTCACGACCTTGAGGTGTTTTGAGAACACCTTATATACACGGCTTAAAAACTCGCCAATTGTTACATATCAATCACATGGCCAATTGTTACATGTCAATCAGAAAAAGCTGAGCCCATCCCAAGTAACAAGACCAGCTGAATAATAGTTTCTTAAGCTAAAGTTTGCTTAAGAGTGGTTTGTTCCACTATTGTACAACAACAATGTTGGGATGATGAGCTTCTATAAAATAAGTTTTTCTTAAAGTAGTTTTAAATGATAATTTTGACATTTTGTTTCTGAGAAAAAATATTTAAAATTTTAAAATACTCTAATCGAATTCGTGAACGGAAATACTTAATAAGCGTTCCCAAAAAGAATGACTGAAATCGGACTTGTTGAGGAAGAATGTCAACAGTAACAGAATTAAACGTTCCCGTGATTTTTTTTTTATAAAAAAAAAATGTTCGCCTATATTTTTCTACGTAGTTTTCTTGAGAAAAATGGATTTCATAAAAAAAAACATTTGTAAGATTTTTTCTATATTTATATCATTGTAGTTTTTTGAGATTTGTTGTCAAAATTTCTTGAGCAATCTCACCAAAGTTTAGTTAAATATAACTAATAAAATTTTCCAAAAAAATCTCTTTTAATGAACAGATAAGATTAGATTTTGTTTGAAATTCTATAATGTCCTTTTTGATAATTCCACCGAATATTGGTCCAGGAGCTGCTACATTTCTTTTGAAAGTTCAGCCAGGAAATTCTATAGTAATGCATCTGCAAATTTCTCCTAAAGCTTCTTTTCATGAAATTAATTATACAAATTTGTTTCTTTTTTGTTCGATTTTGTCAGTTCCTGATTTCGCCTACTCCCGATTGTTTGAGCTTTTTGACACGATTTCTGGCAGTCCTTGTTCAAAGAAATAAAAAATATGCTTCCTTCAGCATTGTCATTCTACTATCACTATTGGGTCAATTCCTATCTTCTGATGTCATATAGAAATTATGTAACAATCGAATCTCGCGTAACTTTTGAAAACGGTCATTTTTTTAACAAGCAGATTTCTGCTCTTTTAGCGCCTAACGTGGCTCAACTTTACCCAACCTTCAAAGTAATATCGCTTCAAATTGCTTCTTAGTTACCTCTGACACAGAACAAATGTCAAGCGTTGCCTGTTGATGTGATTATAAATCAGGCATCCCCAAACATGTGACGCTGGAGTAGAAATCACTTCTTTAACTGAATCTCGTCCCAATATGGAAAAATGCATAATATGCTTCTTCTTGTTAGAGATGCCTTTAGGGATTCCCGCAGCAATACTTGTTGGGCTAAATTTCCTGCTGGGATTGCTTTAGAAGTTGCTGTCGATATTCTTCTGATCCTGTCCATAAAACTACGTAGACTCGAAGGAGGGAGGCGGGGTCTGGTTAAAATTAACGGTCCATAAACATTTTCACACTTTTGTATGGACGAAAGTCTACGAAAAGGAGGGGGGTTAGAGATGACTAAAAATGATTCTACGTAGTTTATGGACAGCGCCTCTCTAAAATTTCCTCCAGGAATTTCTCGCAGTTTTTTCAGAGATGACACAATTAAATTTTTTTATTTTTTTCCACGAAGTCCTATTGAAAGCCCTTAAGAAACTTGTGAGGGGATTTCTCCTGAAATTTTTGCTGCGATTGCTCAAGGTTCAGAACTTTCGCCAGCAGGAATTTCTTTAGAAACTCCTCTGGGGATATATCCAGAAATTTTTGTAGAGATTTACCAAATTCCTCTTAGAATTACTCCGTGGTTATTTAGACATTTATCTAAATTTTTTCCTAAAGATTTTCTTTCAGAATTCTTCAGGAATTCCTACTTGGATTCCTCCGGAAACTCTACCGGTAATTAATCTAGGAATTACTGCGGAGATCCTTCTTCGGATTTATTTAAAAAAATCTCCTTGGATACCTTTAGCTATATCTCCACAAATTACTTAAACAATTTATTCAAGAATTCCTCAGGGAATATTTGCAGGATTGCTCTAAGGATTTCTCTATAAAAAATCTTCTATGGATTTCATTTGTGTTCTTCCTGGCATTTCTACAGGAATATCTCTTGGCTTTGCTTCGGGACATTTCCTAGTGATTTCTTCTGAAATTTCTGCAAATATTCTTCTAAAAATTCTTGAATTCATGCCAATATTTCTCAAGCCATACCTGATGGGGCTCCTCCTGCAATTGGTCCAGATGGCCCACCAGAACTTTTTCAGGAATTTCTCCCTGGGTTTAATTCTTGAAGAATTTCATTTGGAATCTTAACAGATTTCATAGAATCTTTATGTAGATTTCAAAAATTCTTTCAATGATTCTTCTATGAATTATTTCAAGAATGTTTCCAGAAAATCTAGCAGTGCCTCAAGGCCCAAGGAGTTTCACCAAGGGGACTCCTGTAGAGGACTCTACAGAAATTGCTTACGGCTTTCCTTCAGCAATTTTTGTAGGGTTCGGTCCTGTAATTTCTCGGGTTACTTATTCAGAAATTCTTCCAAGGATTCCTCCAGATATTATTCCTGGAATTACACCATTTCTTTGATAATTCCTCTAAGAATTTTTAGTGCCTTTAGATCCTTTCACAGATTTTTCCAGGAATTCTTCTGTAAATATTTTTGTAAAATGCAAAAAAGCACCGTATCGCTGTAGGGCTAAGTCTTCAATGAAATCCATCCAGGTTTTTTTGTGGATTCTTGGTGTTTATTTTTCAGAATTAAAGCAAGTGGTCTAATAATTAAACCAGACATAAATCCACCTATAAAGTATAAGTTTTTGGGAATTGCAATAAGTAAACGCCAAGTGTTTTGCTGGGGATTCGTTACAGGGGAAACTGTGTATTTTAAGCAGTTTTGTTCTCTTCGCCAGGGTTTTTTTTAAGCTGTTGAATTCAGAGTTGGCTTCAAATCCTTTCTAAAGAAGCTGCATTATACGACCAAGTTTCAGGAAATTTACCCGACAAAAAACTCTCTTGACGAAGAGAACAAACCTGCCGATAATATCCAACGTCACCTTATTTATCCAGAATATCGAGTAGCACACATGTTCTACATAATTTTGTTTTGCTCATATAAAATCAAATTTCATTTTAACTGATAGAGAATCTGCGTAATGCTCGCGATCTTAGTATAAATAAGTCTTCTGTGCCATTGAATCTGATACAACTTTTGTAAAGATTGGACTGAGAATCCCAAAAGGAATATGCCAAAAATCTAGCCTGGTATCTATATTCCTGTATCTATATCGATATCTATATCTATAGGGCCCATATAGCCACAGCTGTAAGGGCTGGAGTGTCTATTACCTGGAAAAACCCGAAAACCGAGAATCTTCAAGGAATTTTACTTAACAAGGAAAAACCTGGAATACTCAGAGAATATCTTGAGTAGTCAGGGAAATTTTACTCTGATATGAAATATTGGGTCGTTTGAATAAAAAGTACTAGTGAACTTTGGTACTTGTAGATCTACTCAAAAAAAGAGTCCATAGAGACTTTGAATTGTTGGTATGAATAAAAAAGTTTTCGAGTAATGCTGCACGTTCTTTCTGGTAGCTTGTGGTTCCGTGAAGACGTATCAAATTCCTCTGAATGATTATTCACGAAGCAATTTAAATCAAGAAGAAATCTGGATAATCTTTAAACATCTTTAAACAGACCTAGCATATATTTCCGACAAGCCGACGATTTCGATAAGATGCTGCAAATTCCACAAGAACGTGGATAAACCTGGAAGTTAAAATCCATTCGTAAATTCCGCTACAAGGGCTATTCCAGAAATTCCATCAGGGTTTCTTTCTGGAACTTCCTAAGAAATACTTCCTGGAATGCCTTCCACCATTTCTCACAAAATTCCTTCCGTATTTTTCAAGTAATTTTTCTTAGTTACTCCCCAGAAAATCTTCCCAGAATTTGTCTTAGAGTTGTTACAGAAGTTTTTCATGGGATTTCTGCTAGAGTTCCTCCAAGGATTTCTTAAGGAGTTTTTCACGAATTTTCTGCAAGAGTTCCTCCCGAGATTTCTTCCATAGTTTTTCTTGTAATATCTTCAAGAAATGTCTGTGAACTTTCTTCTACACGCAAAAAAAATCCGTTCGGATATACGTGAACTCTCAGTCACGGCAACGGGAACAAACGGGAACTATGTATAGCAACAATAACAACAATAAGAAATGCACACCGTGAACTAGATGTCACGGTTTCTAGAACGCCCATATTGACAGCTGGAACTAGTTCCAGTTCACGGTGTATATTTGCTTGTTCTCTTATTTACGTTTGTTTGTTCACGTTTATCAGAACGGTTTTTTTCGCGTGTATAGTTCCTACCTGGTTTTCTACAGGATATTTAGCTGGGGTAATTCTTAAAGGCTCTCAAGGGGTTTATTTTGAAGTTTTATCCGAGATTTGTCTCGGAGTTTCGCTCGAAACTTCTCTCAGAAGATTTCTTCCGATGAAGGTCCTGGGATGTCTCTCAGAGTTTATCTAAACTTACCCTGCACAGAAAAAAATATGTAATTAAAATTCAGCGATAAATCATGCACATAAAGGAAATGCTAGAGTTACGGCACTTCTACATGAGATATAATGTAAAATTACCATCGTGTAAATTTCCGCCAACCATCGCGTAAACCATCATGGACTCCAACCGATTACGCGACTATTAGCGGAAATTTACACGAACCTAACGTAATTTTACATGATATCTCATGTAAATATGCACTAACTCTAGCATTCCCTTTATGTGCATGATTTTTCGCTGAATTTTACATGAATATTTTTTTCTGTGTGGGCTATCTCCTAAGATTTTTTCCGGAGTGTCTTCTAACATTTCTACAGAACTCAACTAACAATGATAGCTGAATAACAGCTTATTCAGCCGAAATTTTAAAAATTAAGCCTTACCCTCCTATGATGTTAGTTATTTTTTTTGCACCACGATGGCGTAGTGCACGTTCGGCGTGCTTGTCTGGGTCATATTGACCCCAACAACCTACTATGATTAGAAGCGGCTTAGCCTTCTGTTGTACAGCCATAATGTTTGTTGGGGAGCTATTGCTGATATTTCGCATTGAATTCTTCCCGTGATTTCTTTCTGAGCCAGGCTGTTTCTAGTAGTTGTACCGGATTTCTTAATGTGATCCACCTGAGATTTTTTTTACAGATTTCCGGAAACTGTCCCGAGATTCTGGATACTCCTTTAGGGATTTCTTTAATAGGCACTCCCAAAGGTTCTCGCAGGGGATCTATGGGTTTTCCATAGAATGTCTACTGGGATAACTTACGATATAAGAAATTCCCGGAAAAACATTTGAAGGAATCCAAGAGAAATCTTCCGAGAAACTCCAAAAAGGTTATTGAAAAAAAACTTGACAGGAATTTTAGAAATAAAAACTTAGAAAAAAATGAGACATTTCGGAAAAAAAGTTCTAAGAGTAATCCCGTGAGCAAATATTGAGCAGTCACTTTGGAAACCTCACGGAATCCTGGAAACAGCTACAGGTAAAATTCCGTAAGGAAATCCAAGGGAAATATCTGAAATTATCGGTAAAAATCCCCAGTCTGTTGGGAAGTTATCACGGAAAACCACTAAGTGACATTCGTGAAGGGCCTTTACCTAATTTTGGATGGATCTTCAGGAGGAATCCAGCGAGAAACTCTGGATGCATATAGGAAAACCTTTGAAAGACATATCGGGATATACTCTAACAAATATCTCGTGGAAAAAACTTCTGCGGAAATCCAGGAAGAATCACTGATTGACATCCCAGAAATCTTGAAAGATGTTTACTTGATTTTTGGGTATATTCTTGTATAGCTTTTGAAAAATATGTAATTTTCAGAAAATTTGGATTATTTTTTGAATTATAAACTTTCAAATTTCTCCTGGAAAAACCTGGAAAACTCAGGGAATTTTATTTAGAGTTATGAGTAGACACCCATTCAGCATGCTGGGGCTGACGGGTTCGATTCCCGGACGGTCCAGGAACTTTTCGTAATGGAAATTTCCTCAACTTCTTTGGGCATAGAATAGATTATCTTCGTGCCACACGATATACACAAGCGAAATGATCATTGACAGATGAAGCTCTCAGTTAATAACTGTGGAAGTGCTCATAAAACACTATGCTGAAAAGCGGGCTTCGTTTCAGTGGGGACGTAACGCCAAGAAGAAGAATAAGCAAGAACCACTATCAATTGGTGTATTTAGTGCTAATGTAAGAACAATCACGACATTCACAAAACGCGACGCGAGACAAGGACTCTGCGAAGATTCTTTACAGTAATTGTGCGCACATGATCTCTTTGGAAATACGCCAGGAGAGCTGAGCGAGATGTGCTTAGAATTCCAGTATGTAGCCTGCAGGAAATTCGACAGGATGTTAGGTCATTTGACCGAAGTACGTTAGGCCAAAGTTCATTAGGTCGAATGGTTCATTAGGCCGAACTGCTAGTGCTAGATAAAATGTATACTACAAGTAGGAGGTGATATCAGTATTTTACGAAGTTGTCGTCTACGAATGAAAGTCGAGTAGCAGAAGCATGACACATAATAAATTCCCAATTCACTAGAAATATGCGATAGACACGTCAAGTCTGTTGCGATGACGTCATACGCTAATTTGTTGCTGGTGATATTTGAGATCGTTTTGTATTTTACAGAGCGTCCAGTAGATTCTCGTCACGCTTTTTGATCACGTACATACATATTTACATGTAGTTATGTACACCTTTAATACCTTTTCTGGTATCTTTTTTGTGTGCGTAATAGCTGAACGCAAGAATAATATTTGCTGCAGCACTATGCTTGGGCACGTGTTGACTTTGCTGAATTATTCAGACCTCTCTCCCATCACCCCTCTGCTTGATCCGTTCGGTTTCAAGGGTTATGATGGTACTTGAGAAGCGTTCATCATCATCATCATGGCAACACACCAACCAGCAATGCGATGAGTTCGACGACGATGAATAAGCTGCTAAGGTATTAGACAGTATTTTGCTGGTTGGTCTCAAGAGCCGAGCTTTGCGCCAACTACCGAACGGCTTTTCGCACATTTCACCCGGGTTGTTGTCGTCACCGGCGTCCGCGTCGCCGTCGCACTGCTTTGCCGGTTGTTTACCGTGCTGATTCAGACATTCAACCGGGGCGGCCTCAGAAGCGAGCAAACAACGAAAGCAGAAACGGTAAGAAAAGACTTGCCAAATCAGCGGAAAATTGCGTGTGAGAACACCGCGGAGTATGAGTTTCGTTTAGATAGGTTGAGTTTTAGCAAACGATGCGTTGTCCAGTTTGAATATCAACGCTAACGCATCGTCATGGGAAAGTACTGCAATAGCTAGTCGCAAAGGTCATGTGTCCTGCAATGCGAAAACCACCCACCGCAACGCAGGGTGGTGTCAAAAATCATGTTGCAACCAATACAAACTAACCTAGGTCAATGTTCTGAACTCGGCGGTTGTTGTTGTTGTTGTTGCTGCTGCTATTGCTGTTTCAGCATCAACGAAGAGAACAGATTGCTTCCGGCATTTTCGTTCCGCTGTAGAAAAAAGAAAATATACGCCGAGCCGGCGATAAAATGCTTCATAGTAGAACACCCGGCCGGCGTACGAGAGTGTTTTACTATTATGTGACTATCGAGCTATCCGACCAAGAGAGCAAGTGAGAGTGAGATTGCACATGTGCACTGTGCAGCAACAGCATCCGGTGCCCCTGCTGTTCGTTTCTTCCGAGGAATGCAGCCAGATGATGTCGATGGCACTAACACCCAGCCACCGCTCAACGGCAGTGACCGGTATCAAACCAGACGCCAGCTCATGATTTAATAATAAATTTATTGACTAGTCAATTGCTTTCGCCGGTTTCGAATGGGATGAACACTTCAATTCAATCGTCAAACTTCGACGTCAGCGACAGAGAATCAGACATCCTAAAATTGTCCAACCGACCGACTCACACGAAGATGTCACTTCTGAGCCCATCAATCAAAATTTCGTGGCATCCGAATTTATCGGGGGGACCACTAAAAAGCAAATCAATATCAGCGCAAAATTTCATCGAAGCTGATGATATCGGTTTTATTTTCAGATCTCTGTGGAGGTTCGTTTCGTAACTTGAAAGTGATGGTAGGTGATGTTGTTTGCGTTTCGATGATAACGCATCGCGCACATTTCACGGCAGTTTAGCGCGCGTTCGTTATCTTATCGCGAGGAACACAGGGAAGACGAGAGCGCGCATGTTTGGAAACTCGGTCTGATCGTTCAGATAGCAAATGGGGTACCTTACAGTGGACGCGTGCGATAAGGCCGTTGGTATGAGCTTGACACTTCCAATACACATGCGATGTTCGGGGAAAACTAGGTGAATGTATGGCGTTTGTCGTGTTTGGACTGGTATATCTACAGTGCAAAATCGGTAGATCAACAGTACTATGATGTCATTGACTGGCTTTTTTTTCGGGATGATGATTCGTTCGGAGATTAATTAATTACATTTCCTGCTTCCTGTGCAACATATGATAAATCGAGGAGTATTTATGTAATCTTGATAATGTGATTAAGATATCTACACTATTCCAATTCAAGATTTGAACTTTTCTTTCTTTATCAGTTAGCAATGACCTGGCTAAGATAGAGCTGCTTTGGACAACTGCTGCTTGTACAGCATGTGACCCACAACTCCATTTTATGCAGCCCATACTGTGTGATGGGGTACCAATCACACCGTAGGATCAACGCCGAGTTGAAGCATCCTTCCCCCCATTGCTTACAGTTACACTGTATCTCATGTGATCCAGGGTTCTTAACAACCGCAAATAGCTATCGTGTGTCAGCTTTTGCTTCTGTCCGGTCGACTCTTATTCATGTAGAGCAATCTGCAAGATCAGAGTGTTATAAAACGAGAAATTGTATCTTCGTCTGCGCTCACTACGAGAATTGAGATGGTTAGGAAGGTCGTAAATATTCCATTCGCATTCCAATCAGTCTAACCAGTTTCGTCGGAAAACCGTGTTCTACCATTATCTGCTATCATAACTCGTTTTTTTTTTCACTGAATTGTATGCCGCTTTCAAGTCGATGGACCGATGGGGAATATGCAAATTGTGCTCCCGGAGTTCATCTAGGAGTTGTCGCGAACAATGTTCTTAATTTCACCAGGTTAGGCCCATCGGGCAAAGTGGTGTTTGTGATATGATAATTTTGAAGTAGTAGTCGTGTCATGTCAACTTCGGCAAGCCGAAATCGCACGAAGTTGCCGAAGGTGACGTCACGTTCCAGAAGCTCCGAACAAAATTTCTGGCAAACGTGACGTCGCGATCAGCTGATCGGTTTGTTTACATATTTTTATCGACAAATACAGGCAAACATATACGTTCACCCGGACCTGTGAATAATTGACATCGTGTCGCGAAGTAAACATTTCTAGCGTAACATTTGAAAAGGGCCTATCTACAAAATGTAAACAAACCCGATTTTTCACTATTCCCATCAATATCTACCTAAACTATCCCATAACACCTTAATCAATGACAAAAGAGCTATTTTACCCGTATTTTAGATAAATTTTAAAAGGGCCTATCTGAAATTGAATAATCTTTTAGGGCCTAACTGCATTCAAAAGGGCCTAGCTGAAAATAAGCTTTCAAATCAGATAGGCCCTTTTGTAAATTTTGATTATTTTTCATATTTTTCAATAATTTTTAGTAGTTCTTTAACTTTCCTTGAATTATAGATGAAAATAAATCCAAAATATTTCAAATTAGCTAAAATTAAGAAAAAATTAAAGGGCACAACTGAAAATTTTCCTTCAAATCAGATAGGCCCTTTTGTAAATTTGGGTTATTGTTCATGTTTTTCAATAATTTTGAGTAGCTCTTTAACTTTCCTTGAATTATCGATAACAATAATCCAGAATAATTAAAACTAGCTAAAAATAAAAAAAATAAAAGGGCCTAACTGAAATTGCCGACGATAAAAGGGCCTAACTGAAAGGGCCTAACTGATTTTTAGATTGTAAAAGGGCCTATCTGCCGTTCATGTTTAAAATAGATTATTTATGGAGTTTTTGCTATAGTATGATGCAAATAATGCACAGAACCTCAAAGTAGATTCCCATATGTGTCAATAGATGGAATAAAACACCTAAAAAAGTCTTTCGTTTTTAAATAGGATTAACTTATCTGGGAGGTAATCTTCTCATGCGATTTTCTCAATGTTTACGTTTTGCAGATAGGCCCTTTTCAAATGTTACGCTAGATTTGATCCGTCGTTGGTCGGCCATCGAAAAACCAGCTTAGTTTTTGCCCACGAAGTATTTATTCAAGGATCTCAGTCTGCGCCCCTCTTTATTAAGAATGCAAATTAGGCCCTATAGTCATCTAATCAACGGATAGTTTTTCTTTTACCTATATCTTCATCGAAGTATTTCGTTCAGCTGCTCACTGCCGTGTTTGAAAAGTACTATTCCAGTGCCGAGAGTACTATTCCAGTCAATTCCAGCAGTAGTACTGTTCATTGATTCTGCGGTTCATGGGACTTCTCCAGGACATCTTTCCGGGATTTCTCCCACAGTTTCTACAAGAGTTATTCCTAGGATTTCTGTTATATCTCTTCCAAAAAGTTTTCACGAATTTTCCACTGGGATTTCGTCCGAAGCTTCTCCTGTAATTTCTTCACGAAATTACCGTGAGTTTTCTTCTAGTGTTTCTCTTAGGATTTTTGGATTTTTGCAGGAATTTTAACCGAGATATTTCTTAATCGTTCTTGTTTCTTTTGAAGTTTCACCTGAGGTTTCTCTCGAAGTTTTCCGGGATTATTTCAGAAGGCCCCTTTCGGTGTTGGCCATGTGATGTCTCTCAGTTTTTTTTTTATAAGTTATTATCTCGTTATGGAGTCTCTGTTAAGAATTATTCTGGAGTACCTTTTGGGATTCTTGCAGAAGCTATTGCTGATATTTCTCAGCAGTTTTTCGCGCTATTTCTTTCAAAGCTTTTTCCTGGCTTTAACTCATATTATCATATAGGATTGCTTGCAGTGAGCTTATTTTAACAGATTTTCTCGGAATTAGTTCCAAAGTTCTTCCCGGAATCGCTATCGCAACTTGTCACACGATTTTGAGTTCTCCATCAGTTGTAACCTGGCGTTCTTGCATGGATTTTCACAAAATATTTTTTTTTTCGGAATGTCGATAACTTATAAAATTCCTTATATGAAATTCCCGAAAAAATATGGGAAGAAATACAGGTGAATTCTTGACGGAAACTTCGTAGAGATCTATTGAAGAAATCCAGAAAAGAGCCTCGAAATAAATGTAGAAAAAATGCGACATCTCGGAAAAAAGTTCCTGGAGTTCCGAAGAGAAAATATTAAAAAAAAAATCATAAAGCGAACTCTGAAAACCTCTAAGAAAAATCTCGTGAGGACATTTCATGAGAAACATAAAAAAAACTTTCTGAGACCATTCCCTGAAAGTATTTCTGCAATCATCTCGCCAACATCCCTAGAGATAATTTCTGAACGAATTTTGGTTGAATTTCGGAACAATCTTATGCAGGAATCCAGCGAGAAACTCAAGCTGTATATCGGGAAAACCTCTGGAAAAAAAATCCCGGAAGGTACTCCTGCAGAGTCTCCGTTAAAAAACTCGTGCGGAAATCCTGGGAGGAGCTTTGGTAGAAATCCCAGGAACAACTCCCAGAAATCTCAAAAGAACATCGTAAAATTCTTAAAAGGAGCTATTTATGGTATTTGCTCCCACAAATAGTTCCTTCCGCTCTAGATGGAAACTTGGGAGAATTGAATAAAGCCAGAAAAAAAAAACATTTGATAGAATCAAGGACGCAAAAGAATTCAAAGGAGGTATTGTGGTAGAAATCCAAGGGTTGATCCAGGAAAAAAATAGGGGAGAATCATGGATAGAATCTCGAGATTATCCCAAAGAAATTTTGGTACAATTTCTAGATAGATATTCAATAAAATTTGTTATCAAATCTACGAAGGAATTGCTCATTTTTGACAGAGTTCTTGAGAAGTGTTCATCATAACAGCCGAGGTAACCTGCACCATCATTTTTATTCAACATTGTAAATATTGCTTAATCGATTTCTGTTATAATTTCGAAAGAGTTTTGTGAAGAAAGATCTTGGAAGTATTCAGCGTTAATTTCATAAAATTATATTTAGGTTATGGTTAATTGGCGATTGATTGGCTAACCTTGAAGAAGCTTCCATACGAAGCGAAACGTTGGATGAATATTGAATCATCATCTTCTTCTTCTTCTTCTTTATGGCTCTACGTCCCCACTGGGACTTGGCCTGCCTCGCTTCAACTTAGTGTTCTTTGAGCACTTCCATTCCACAGTTATTAATTGAAGGGCTTTCTTTGCCTGCCATTGCATGAATTTGTATATTGTGAGGCAAGTACAATGATACACTATGCCCAGGGAGTCGAGAAAATTTTCCCGACCGGAACGGAAATCGAACCCGCCGTCTCCGGATTGGCGATTCATAGCCTTAACCACTAGACTAACTGGAGACCCGTTTTTGAAATTGAATCATCGTTATCAGTGAATTTGATTGACAAAATCGCCAATTAATCATAACCTAGAAGCATACCCACAGTCGTTCAGAATCTCAAAGTACTGTGTAATTTTTGTAATAAATAACAAACTTTCAAAATTTCCCCAGAAAAAAAAACTGAAAACTCAGGGAATTTTATTTTGCCTTATGAGGAGACACCTTGTCCCTGCTCCGTAGATAGTTTTCCACAGATTGTTGAGGTAGTCGTGGATTACCTTCATCCGCTCTCCTTGGCCACACCTTCTGCTGAGAAGTTCTGAATATTAAAACGCCACGCTCGCTGAGTCCTTCAGGTTGATAACCATGCTCGAATCTTATTATAGTGATGAGAGTCGATCAGTAGCAATTCTCTACCTTCAAAGTTATCCGACCAACAGGCGTAAGTTCTTGAATTTTCCTGAACAAATTAGCTTGTAACTAGTAGAATAGTACGAGAAAAGATGTTTTCACCCGTTTATAATTTGATTTAGACTGTAAGTTTTTTTTTTGCAATTACAAGTTAGTTGCACAGGTTGCACAGGTGAACAGTGAGGCTACGAGATGCCATTGGAATCGATTTTTGGTCCTCTCAAGGCCCTCACAACAATGGCATCCGAAAATACCGACCGTCTATGAAAACTTTGTTTATTTGGTTGCAAGTTTCGCATCCAGGTGCATCCAGGTGTGCTTACACACCAAACGCTTTCAGTAATATTTTGCTCAATTTTGTCGAGCTGAACGATCCCGCAGAATTGTTTGCTGAACTTTGTAGCGGTCAGGAGAATTTGTATATATTTTTGTAAGATAAGTCTGTAAATATTCGAAATAAGATAGATTGTAAGGAAATGCAATCTATCTATGATAATTTGAATTTGTAAATATCCCTTAGTTTAGGCAAACGAAAAGACATCAATTAACAAACGCTTCCCGAGGTCGAGGCCATTTGTTTTCTGGATAAGGTGGGAAAGGGAAAGCAGCACGACTATCGGTCAAGTTATCCGCATAGCGGTGTAGTCACGATTGAACACGAAGGGTTTCGGGAAATGACGTACTTCCGGGTACGTCCGAGATTCACTTTCCCTTATCTGAGGCTTCTTAGACTCGATCATTTCGTCCGTGATAACGCAAAGAGTTGGAAGTGTCCGCGTTTGTGAGTTAGTCTTTCGTGTACCAAAAGTAGGTTTAAGTGATGTTAAATGTAGTTAAACAGTTTAATCTGGTGTTTCGTTCCATAGTAGGTCAGGAAAAGTGTGCGTAAGAACTGTGTGCGATTGAGAACAATTAGAAAGCTCAAGATAAGGTATGAAACCGTGATCTGAATGTGCTCTTTGTGCCAGTGCTCAAGTTCTTTGTCCCGCTAGCTCGGGCTTCAATCTTCAATCCGCAGATCTTCGCGCCAAGCGCGATCACTTTCTTCCCCAACGGACGAGAGATACCTGGCAACCGCCAATCAGCCGGACGCGGACGGATTCGTCAACACATCGGTCCGAGAAGGCCCGGGGACCTTCAGGTGGACGAAGTCCACGAGCTGGTTCGCCAACTGATCAGCAGGGCGTCATCAACTACCCAGAAACCACCATTGTGAAGATCACGTCAATCGCCATCGCGATCACGTGGATACTAGCCGATCAACGACCAACGACCGCCATCAATCAGCCAAGTCGCCGGTGAGTCAACGACCCGGCCTGCAGGTCATCGACTGCGAAGGTGTGTAAGCTGAACCGATCGGTGAGTCCATCATTCTTTTTTTGTTGGGAAGTCCGGTGTCCGCTGAGGGCACCGCGGAGGATCTTTTTTTGCCAGTCAAAGACTGTGGATGAAGTGCTGAAAAGCCAAAACATAACCTCTTTTCGGAGATCGGAATTCTTTCCGAGAACATCTTGGGGGACCAACGTCTTGGCCCCGTGAAAATGCGTGCGTGAGCCGTCTTCGCCACCACTGCAGGGAAGCTTCGTCACCAGGAGCGCAGACAAATACGAAGCTGAGCTTCCAGCAAATGTGACGTCACGATACAGAGCACTGAGCACAGTTAGGAAGAGAGAGGGAGTAGCAAGGGAAATCGCACACATGCTAGGAGGTAGAAGATAGAGAACGAACACAAATACGAATAATGAATTCGAATTGATGTATACCCGTGAACATGTATGTCATCTTAGGAAATAAGTCAATATAGTCATATAAGCCGATATATTCGTATCCGTCTTATTAGTATCTGGAATAAATGTGTTTGAGTTTCCTTCCTAGCAATTTGGTTGTTTAAATGTATTTAACATCACTGCGCGTTTTGTTGTAGCTTCGTTTCGTTTGATTGGGTTGTTTTATGAGTGTCTTCCAGCTCAGTGAGGGATCTGGTGGCGAGAAGAGAGAGTTCGCCAATGATGAGAACTTCTCTTGAGTGAGATCGTAGGGGTTCAGGTGAGATCTCTCACCGCTTCTCTGAGTGTCGTCGTGATTGTGCTGTTATGTTGTGGTAATAGGGATTTCCCGTTTGGCCGTTTTAGATCGTAGCCAGCTGGATCGTTCCATAAATCCTTTCCAGGAAATTAAATGGACTCGCCCTTTGGGAGTCTCATCCGGGCAATTTAAAATTGGGCGCGTGGTCTCCTTTCGAGGAGTGGCGCATAAGCCACGCGTTTTTATGCGGATCACCCAGCAGCGGCTACAAATTGGCGCCCAACTAAAGGTTTTCGTAATATTTGAGTAATTTATTGAGTTTCTGATGTAAAATTATGTGAATTTATGAATTTTGTGGTATTTATGGATAGTTTTAGGTTCATGTATTGATAGTTTTCGAATGATTTAGTGGTTTATTCGATATTTTTGAGTCTGTGGAAAGTTCTTTGAGTGTTAAAGTGAATTTTTGTGGTTATTGAGAATTTAGAAGATATTGAGCTTTGGGAAAGATTGAATTTGTGTAGTGTGTCATTATATTTTTGTTGTAAAACTATTACGTTGTAAATTATCGTTGAATTTAAGCTTCTTTTCTTTTATATTCCTTTTTTTTGTATTTATAATATTTCGTTATAATGGCTTTTAGACTCCCTTATGCGGACCATTTGATAAATGAGGAAGTAGATTATGAGCTAACGATTAGCGGAAAAAGTGAGGAACAATGAGGTTGAGACAAATACCGGATGTTGACGTACTGGCTTGATGAAAAATTTGAGGATGGAGTGTATGAGTACGAACCTTATTGATTGATTTTTCAAGTGGTATCGAGCAGGAATAGGTTCGGGTTTTGCGTTTACGGCTTGTTTGGAAGCAGAACATGAAGAAATAGGAGAGTAGAGCATGATTAGTACTGAGAGCAACGTAGGGGTAGGGGGAGAGAAAGATCCAGGGAATGAGAGAATTAAGGCTCTGGAGGCCCAAGTGGCGGAGCTCACCCTGATGATTGAAATAATTCAAAGGAGAATGCGAGGATCTGTTGAGCAGGAGGACAGACGAGGGGGAGTTAAGGTGGTAGAAAGATTTCAAGGAGAAGAACAGATTAAAATCCAGTTTAACACGTTCGATGATACGAATGACCGTGAGATGGAGCCCCTATCGGAGTTACCGACATGCTCGTATTGTGAGAGATACGATCACGTAGAAGATGATTGTGTTGTTAAAAAGAGGATTCTGGAAATAGGGCGTAGGTTAAATGAAGAAAAAGCGAGGAAAGGCCAGGAACAACTAGGGGTGGCAAGAGGTCTTGGACCGGAATGCGAGACTGCGAGTAACGGAATCACAAAACCAGAAGGTGTGGCCAATACACAAAGGCCGGAAAACTGTGCCATAATTGGTCAGGAAATAACCTACGATACTGAGAAGTTTGATGCGGTGTTGCCAGTCAAACAAACTTGGTTTCGAAAAAATGACGTTCTGGTGTCCGCGAAACGGAGTAGGAAGAGGGAAACTAGGCAGGTAGTTCCGTGGCAAGCATTTTCAGAAAGCGGAAAGAGTCCCAGTAGAACGAGAAATCGTTTGAATAGGAGGAAGAAGGGAACGGAGAAAAGGATAAACAGAGAAACTGTAAAGGAGTGGCTCATCGAGTGGTCGATTGCTTCGGAGAGATGGAGGATTTGGTTTTTAAAAATCTTATCGTCCTACGTTGGATTTGTCGTTCAAATCTCTGGGTTTAGCTCCTGTCGGATACAATGGCTAAGTTGGCTCCGAAGGATATACCATCAATTGACATTGCTACGATTTAGAGGGTTTGGATGGGAAAAGACTTGGCATTTTCCGTTGCAAGTTTCTCAAGAAGCTTGCCAAGCCAAACCCTCCATAATGTGACTGGAATTGTTTTCAAGCTATGTAACTGTCTTGGGCAGCAACGAAGAACCAGTGCTTTGCCTGGTCTCGCAAAAATACTTGAAGAGAGCTTTTCTTTTCCAGCTATGAACTCTTGGGTACACCCCAAGAGTTACGATTACTCCGTTGAGCAGTGCTCCGGGTAACGAAAAAACTTAGTCGCCACTACAAAGCTTAGCGCTGATCCTCGGATCAGCTGCTGCCCCTACAAAACCTTTCACTTACTAGGGGCATCCTTGGTCTGTTCAACAGTCCAAGAAGAAGCTTTGTAGTGAGCTGAAGAAAGGTATTGGTTCATTCAAAGAAGAACCATTAAGTAGAAGAAGTTGTGCTATACGCGATCCCCTGGACCAGAAGTCAGAGAGAGCCCTGGAAGAATTCCCGGGCGATGATCTCGTAAACAGAAGCTCAGAGCCGTTGGGTGATGACGAGCAGTACCATTCATGGGAAGTCAAAATCGTGAGTCTGATATTGGGGATGATTAGACGTTGATCGAAAATCAAGACTCAGAAGGTTCTCATTGAAGAAACCGATGTTGAGCAACCCGAGTAAATCGAGCGATAGCAACATCTTTAAAAAACGGCTCTATCTTGAAGGAATCAAAGTACTGCCCGAATGTGGGAAGGTTGAGGTCAAACCTCAAGGTCATTTAAAATATTCGTTTTATATTGAGACGTGGGAGTTTCCCGAAATTTGTGAATAATATTAGTTTGTAGTTCACAAAGGTAGTCTTAGAATAAAATTAGTACTTAAATTAAATCCTTTATTTAAAAATGTAATTAAAACTTTCTTAAATTAGAAAAAAAAACTGTTCACTGTCCATCCCTCGTTAGTGTCCGTCTCATCTCTCGTGTACCTAAAAACAAAAATAAAGCATTAAAATCAAATAAATAACTTGCTAAGGGTTGGAGCAATACTTCCCTTAAATTTGATACTCCTAGAACACCTCCATCCGGCCGGTAAAATGGGTCTTCAAATGCAGGTCGTCCGTCTATACTGCGGTCCAGCTCTGTTGCAGGCCTGAGCACCGTACCTGTTATAGTCTCCATCGTCCGTCAACTCGGTTTTTCGCCGCAATCAAACCTAAACCACAAATAAACAAAGAAAATATGATTACTTACTGTTCAATAGACACTTTCTTAAGTTTTTCTTATAGTTTAAGCCATTTCCCGTCCGTATTTTGCTGCAAAATTACCTAGAAACTTTCACAATTTTTCCGCACACTGCACTTTTTTGATGTTTACCTTTTTACTTTGACGTTTCTCTGAGTAAGTGGGTGTTTCAGTATATGAGTGTCGTGAGTGTCCGAAGAGAATTTTCTCTGAGTGACGTAATAGAGTTGGTCTTGTGTATTTCTCATTTATTAATGTTTCGTGAGAACCGGGATAGAGCATCGGCATTTGGAACATTTTTGAATGTTTGTTTGGGAGAATTGTAGGGAGAATTCACGTTTCATACACATCTATTGACGAGAGCCGGGGTGTACTCTGGTGTGTCAATACATGTTGTGTGTAGATGATTGTGGTTGTATTGCGTTTTATCATACACAGAGGCGCAAATCCAAGGCTTGGAGGGTTTCTGTGAGATGAAACAGTTGCGGAGAATTCAGATGCGGAGCGTAGTACCAGCGATGAGGATTGGTGTGCTTCGAATCTGGATGATCCTGTTTATTGATGTTATGTGCGGTTTGTATCGGTGAGAGGCAGTTAATCGACAGCAAGGTTCGATGTTTGTTTCTCTCCATGTGTACCTGTTATATGTAAGTTTACGTTCATTGAGATGTTCGAGAAACGATCTCAATGGTGTGTTGTTATGGTTGGCTTCTGCTGAGACTGTGAGGTGTCTGCAGTAATGCCGTTTTAAGATTTGTTATGGTTTGAGAATTTGTTGGTGTCTGTACTCACACTTGCTCAGAGAACGTTGAATGGCTCGTAGAAATCTTCTTTGGGATGAACCTATATTTCGTAATTATTTTGTAAATATTTTTGTATGATGTGTAGAGTTATAATTTTTGAAATATTTTGAATTGAAGATATGTTGAATAGGTTAGGAACCCGGATGAATATTGAAATAATGAAAATGAATTAATTTATAAGGGATTAAAAAAAAAAATAAAATAAAAAAAAATTTGTATATATCAGGCACATTGCGAAATTTACCACTACGAAAATTTGGTTTAAGTCCTTAAACCAAATTTTCGTAAAATAGCCCTGGTGCAATGTAGCGGTCAGGAGAATTTGTATATATTTTTGTAAGATAAGTCTGTAAATATTCGTAATAAGATAGATTGTAAGGAAATGCAATCTATCTATGATAATTTGAATTTGTAAATATCCCTTAGTTTAGGCAAACGAAAAGACATCAATTAACAAACGCTTCCCGAGGTCGAGGCCATTTGTTTTCTGGATAAGGTGGGAAAGGGAAAGCAGCACGACTATCGGTCAAGTTATCCGCATAGCGGTGTAGTCACGATTGAACACGAAGGGTTTCGGGAAATGACGTACTTCCGGGTACGTCCGAGATTCACTTTCCCTTATCTGAGGCTTCTTAGACTCGATCATTTCGTCCGTGATAACGCAAAGAGTTGGAAGTGTCCGCGTTTGTGAGTTAGTCTTTCGTGTACCAAAAGTAGGTTTAAGTGATGTTAAATGTAGTTAAACAGTTTAATCTGGTGTTTCGTTCCATAGTAGGTCAGGAAAAGTGTGCGTAAGAACTGTGTGCGATTGAGAACAATTAGAAAGCTCAAGATAAGGTATGAAACCGTGATCTGAATGTGCTCTTTGTGCCAGTGCTCAAGTTCTTTGTCCCGCTAGCTCGGGCTTCAATCTTCAATCCGCAGATCTTCGCGCCAAGCGCGATCACTTTCTTCCCCAACGGACGAGAGATACCTGGCAACCGCCAATCAGCCGGACGCGGACGGATTCGTCAACACATCGGTCCGAGAAGGCCCGGGGACCTTCAGGTGGACGAAGTCCACGAGCTGGTTCGCCAACTGATCAGCAGGGCGTCATCAACTACCCAGAAACCACCATTGTGAAGATCACGTCAATCGCCATCGCGATCACGTGGATACTAGCCGATCAACGACCAACGACCGCCATCAATCAGCCAAGTCGCCGGTGAGTCAACGACCCGGCCTGCAGGTCATCGACTGCGAAGGTGTGTAAGCTGAACCGATCGGTGAGTCCATCATTCTTTTTTTGTTGGGAAGTGCGGTGTCCGCTGAGGGCACCGCGGAGGATCTTTTTTTGCCAGTCAAAGACTGTGGATGAAGTGCTGAAAAGCCAAAACAAAACCTCTTTTCGGAGATCGGAATTCTTTCCGAGAACATCTTGGGGGACCAACGTCTTGGCCCCGTGAAAATGCGTGCGTGAGCCGTCTTCGCCACCACTGCAGGGAAGCTTCGTCACCAGGAGCGCAGACAAATACGAAGCTGAGCTTCCAGCAAATGTGACGTCACGATACAGAGCACTGAGCACAGTTAGGAAGAGAGAGGGAGTAGCAAGGGAAATCGCACACATGCTAGGAGGTAGAAGATAGAGAACGAACACAAATACGAATAATGAATTCGAATTGATGTATACCCGTGAACATGTATGTCATCTTAGGAAATAAGTCAATATAGTCATATAAGCCGATATATTCGTATCCGTCTTATTAGTATCTGGAATAAATGTGTTTGAGTTTCCTTCCTAGCAATTTGGTTGTTTAAATGTATTTAACATCACTGCGCGTTTTGTTGTAGCTTCGTTTCGTTTGATTGGGTTGTTTTATGAGTGTCTTCCAGCTCAGTGAGGGATCTGGTGGCGAGAAGAGAGAGTTCGCCAATGATGAGAACTTCTCTTGAGTGAGATCGTAGGGGTTCAGGTGAGATCTCTCACCGCTTCTCTGAGTGTCGTCGTGATTGTGCTGTTATGTTGTGGTAATAGGGATTTCCCGTTTGGCCGTTTTAGATCGTAGCCAGCTGGATCGTTCCATAAATCCTTTCCAGGAAATTAAATGGACTCGCCCTTTGGGAGTCTCATCCGGGCAATTTAAAATTGGGCGCGTGGTCTCCTTTCGAGGAGTGGCGCATAAGCCACGCGTTTTTATGCGGATCACCCAGCAGCGGCTACAACTTTCAGCAATGTTTGCTGATTTTCAGCAAATGTTACTGGTGATCAGCAGAGTTTACTGAATAAATCAGCAAATTTTGCTGAGTTTTGCCGAGCTGAAGGATCCAAGAAAATTGTTTGCTGAACTTTCAGCAAAGTTTGCTGAATTTTAGCAAAACGTTACTGGTGATCAGCAGAGTATACCTAATAAATTAGCAAATTTGGCTAAGTTTCAGCATTTTTTTTTTGCTGAAACCTTCAGCTCGATTAAATTAACCCTCGAGTGATCGCGCTGTTGTATTTTGTACAACACGTTGTAAAAATCTCGCTTTTTGTACTCAGCATAAGCGTGGTGCTGGCGGTGGTGATCAACCGCGCCATGGTAGATGTTGTACTTGAAGAAAGTGTTGACAATGAGATTAACTGTCCTAAATTTACCTTCTACAGATCTAGGCCACTACGCACATCCTGAATTGCAATCGCGCTTATTTCAACCGTCTGCAGCTTATGGGCCAAAGAACTAATCATAGTTCCTTCAACCGTAGGTTTCCGAAAGTTTTGTTCGGTTTTCTGCTGTGTTGTCTGCATTTTTCGTGGTAAATGAAAAGTTCAGCATGTTACCTTGATACCTTATAGGTAAAGCTGACACGATACAGCATCTCATACTTGGCTGCTGGTTGCTTGAACAGATGCTATTTGAGCCGCCCCTCCTTGGTGAACAGACGCTCAGGACATACCTTCCCAATACAGCTGAAGTCAGATAGACAACGTTACCCAGGCTGCACTGAGAGTTAAACACACAACTTTTGGTCGGTGGTCTTTGTAATCATATTGACCCGAGAAAGCATTGGATTGGAACTTGGGAGGCCAACATAGCCACACCTTCCATATTGTCGACTTACCACTTTGAAGACCACACTGTCGAAGTGCCGACCATCATATTACCTAACAATTATGAAAGACAAGCAATTTCCATAGTTTTTCAAGCTGCCTTCGATGTTTCCAAGCGAATCACAGCAACAATGACAAAAATAGTCCTAGGACATACAATGAGGATTGTTTAGTTTCATGGCCTCACTCCTGGCACTTGAAACTGTCACGTATATTCTTGCTTCGAAATGACCGCGGTTTGACCGACGAAAGTTTAACTGAACAGCTAATGTCATCTATAGTGAATTTTCCGTGAATTTGTTGAAACACTGATGTAAAATGAAACTTGTGAAGTAATGGACTAGTTGGAAAGGTTATGTGAGACCATTGACAACATTCGAGGGTGGAATGGTGTTTCTAGTTGTAGGGATTTTCTTCGAAACGCTACTACAAACAAACATATTGTCTTATCTTAGAATAATGTTTTTTTTTTTGCTAAATCAAATTTCGTTGCTGTGCGCAAAAACGAAGGTTTAATTATTCGGTTAAATCTTTATAATTTCTTTTTTTTTTCTTTATTATAGTGTTTTATATATGTTTATAATTTCTATCAGATGTCTTGATATTGAAAGTGTGGGGCCTGAAACGTTTCACAGTTTATTAACTTACAATTTTCTTTTTTTTTTTAGAGAAGGGGTCGCATTGGGAGCCTAGACGGAGTGACATTCACTTTCTTAGCAACGTCACTCCCAACGTTTACCACATACTATACGGAGTGGTTGGTACGAGATGTCTTCGTTCTATAGTTTCAATTTAATATTCAATGACGTTGCCCAGTAAGCCTGGTCGCTTAAATATTTGAAATGCATCACTGATTCACTGCAAGCATTGATAATTTCCAGGATTCTTCCAAGTAATGGCTGTGTTGGTGTAGACTTGACTAGTCTAGATGGCCCACTCTTGGCACTTACGGCACTGAATAGTGTTCGTAGGCTTAGGCATACGAAAAAAAAATAGTGTAATTTGGATGTGAAGTAATGGTTGCGTCTTATTGAAACTATTGTTTTCAATAGATGTGACCTTCGAAACCCCTCCAAAAACATCTTCTGCATCAGGGAATATTTTGATAGCTGGAAAACCACTGTCTAACTCTAACCGTGAATTGTCATTTCATTTCCTTTTCTAAAACGTCCACCCACCAATCAGAAATTCCACATTAGCGCATTACCAGATTAAGAAATCATCCACTGATTAGATTACCACAGTCAGTTCCCACAAAGCTCGCAAAGTCCGTAAGTGGATCAGTCACAGGTGCTAATTACCTACAGCGAAGTACCCAAAAATGTATGCATTAGCAATCACCCCAAGGCTGCTTCCGGATCTACTACATGCCGTGCCGTCCGTGCTGTAGTAGTGACTCATCTAGCTTGTATTTCGGCCATCATGATCGATCGTTTCGTGTACGATCTTTTTTTTATGGCCGACCGTTTACAATGAAGCCGAAACCAGCTTCATTGTGGGCCATCGAAAGGTATGCCTGGCCAGGCCAGTCACATTCACCTAACCTAACCTCGGCCATTGTGTGATAACCGCTGGTAGAACTTGGCCCATTCCGCCAGAAATGCATTTGTTCCCAACGTTCAAGGTCGCTTGGCGGGACTCGAGAGCGAGATCTAGGCCGTAGAGTGCGAAAACGCACCTAAACGCGAGCAGATGTTCCTTCTTCCGAGTGGCCGAGTGCGCCTCGCTGTCGCTGTTGTTCCTGCTGTGCCACGTTCACTGACACACCACAGCATCTCAGAAGAGCACCGTGAAATTAACATCGCAAGCTTGATTCGGTGGGCACTTGGGCACATGGGAGGGTGGTACCGTTGATCGGGGTGGATTTGGAATTTGGATACCCACGAGCAAACCGTACCTTATTTGGGCGTGAATGCTCCGTAGCGTTATCTTGTGTTAATTGATTTAAAAATGGGTATTCTTGGAACACTGGACAACTTTACTGCGAAATTTCTGCAGGAAATTATTGCTGAACCCAGATTTTTAGGACTTGCCCAATGCTGTCACATTATACAGCGCCATAAAAGGAAAAAAAGTAAAGCTGACAGCGACGGCGCCCCGTGTCTTGGCTTACGACGACGTCGTCGTCGTCGTCGAGACACACTGAGCAAGCGAGGGAAGGACGGACATGGAATCAAAACGTCAGAGTAACTAAATACTTCCATACAGGGCAATCTCGTGAGGCTCTCGGTCGTCGTCGTCGTCGTCGTCGTCCGTATAGTGTACACAGCACCAGTGAGTGAGAGAAGGCCTTGTGGAATCTCGTTTCTTTTTTTTCGAGCTACTTAGTGCTGCGCCTTGTATGTTCCACTCGCGCCGTACTTGTGGCTGATGTCTGTCTTCCTATAACTTGTCCCTGTGCCGTTTTACCCCACTGCAGCAGATGATGTACTTCTGGCGTTAAGCCGATTACATCGACGGACCTCCTCTTCACAGGGTGGTTGGAGTTGAGTGGCAGTGTTTATGGTAGTATAGCTCATTTTATTGTTTATTGATTCGCCATATGGGCAAAACTTTGAAAGGGACCAACTGTCGAAAACAGGAAATCGTCAAATTAAATTTTGAATGTAATTGTAAGCTTAGCATCGACTGACTGTGCATGTCAATGGTTTGTTGCCCCTCCGTGATCGATCTGATCTGGTAAAACTGAGAGAGAAATGAATGAACAGTAGAAAAAACTAGTCACAGAATGGCAATGTCGCGAGTGGTCAAAATATAAAATAAACTAGTACAAAAGGCAATAATAAGTGTCATTACTAATATCTTTTATAGAACTTTGCCTCCCAGGCTGTGCTTTCGAGTTCTGTTTTCACATGTTTTGACGAATAGTTTCGCTTTCTGGTATTTCTTCTTTTGAAAATAGGGTGTCTTGAAGAAATTTCTGAAAG
The DNA here is from genome assembly GCF_035046485.1 of Aedes albopictus. Taxonomy (NCBI): domain Eukaryota; kingdom Metazoa; phylum Arthropoda; class Insecta; order Diptera; family Culicidae; genus Aedes; species Aedes albopictus. Next base: position 471,006,644 of record NC_085137.1, on the reverse strand, counting down.
ACTCTGCAGAGAACTTCTTCGAACAATCATTGGAAAAACATCCTAAGAAATATCAGAAGAGGTTGGAAAAATCTCGAAGAAATCCTTGCAGAAATTCATGGAGGAGAAATCCCGGGAGAACGTCCCTGGTATCCAAGGTAGCAGCTGAAATTCAGGGGCCGCAGTTATGAAAATTAAGATCTGAACACATGTCAGGTCAAAACCGTAATAACAATAGTTTGTCGATTTTTTTGCTTTCGTTTGAAAAATAAGTGCAATCAATGTATCCAACGATTTCATCAAGTATTTTTTTCCAAGTTTTCCTTGAAGGGTTTCTGCGAGATTGCCTTCGGGAATATACATTACGATTTATCTAGCAATTACTTCAAATACTTCTACAACAACTTCAGAACTTTTTGATGGATTGTTTCAGGAATTCTTCTAAGCATTGATTTTGGAACACTTGAATTGATTCCTTCAGGAACACCTCCGAGATCCCTTCATAAAGTCCTTCGAGGATTATGTTATGAAGTGCTTCAACGAATTCTTCAGAAGAACCTTAAGGGATTTCTCCAAGATTCTTTTAGAGACTTCATCAAGAAGGAAACTTGCAGGAGTTCCTCATGGAAAATACCTTTGATGAATTTCTGAGATCATGCTCTTGAATGGATTCTTGTGAGATTTTCTGAAGGAATTTTGGAAGTATTCCCGAAAGAATCCTTGTAGAAATGCTTGCAGGAAGTTTTGGAGGATTTTTTAAAGTAATCCTCGAAGAATCTTCTAGATAAATTCTAAGATGTATTCGGAAAGAATCATTGGGTTGATTTTGGAGATATCTTTGATGACATTCTTGACGGATTACTACAGTACTGTGAAGTAGTAGTAGTAGAACTACTAGAAGTACTATGAGGAATCACGTAAAGGATTCCTGAAGAAATTTTGAAAGCAAAGAAATGTTTGGAAGAATACCTAGATTATTTTTCAAAGAAATCAATAGCATAAGCCCCAAAGAATTCCTCTCAAATTCGTTGATGTTGATTTGCAAAACAATTTCCATAGATTTCCGTAGAGAAATTTCTGATGGAAGCTTTAATGGAATTTCTTTAAGAAGAATTGAGAGAATTTGTGCAGGAACCCTTTGGGGATGAATGTGTTCATCCTTGCAGGGTTATCTGAAGGAAAACGTTGAGATATCCCTGAAGGAATCTTTGTAACGTAGCTTGAAAAAGTCCTTGGAGAAAAAGAAGTCTTCACTGGAATTTCTTAAAGAATTCATGAGTGAATCGTGAAAGGGCAATTGACAATAATGTATAAGGTATCTTTGGACAATTTCATACGGCAATTATTAGAAGAACTTCTGAAGAAATCTTTGAAATGCTTGAACAATGCTTCGTAAGAAATCCTTGAATGGACTTGAAGAAAAACCATTTGAGGCATTGCAAAAATAATTCTTGCAGAAATTTTTAATAACTAATCTTAAAAGAATTCCTTAAGGATTCTTCTGGGAAATTGGCTCAAGGGATCATGTGGGGTAGCCCCAAAGGAATCGTATGTTGAAATATTTAAGAAACTCTTTATGGAATTCTTGGAAATACATATTACTGAAGAAATTCCTTCAGAAACGCTGTAGCAACTTTCGAAACAAATCTTGGAGGAATTCGTAATGAAATCCTTGAAGTTATTACTAGATGAATCGTAAAAGATATCTAAGAAAGAGTTCTTGGAGTTCCTCATTTGGAACAAATGCTTGATGAAATCCTTAGAAAAAAAATCTTAGTATCTTCGTGAAGAAAATTCGGACGAAATTGGTGGTATTGCTAAGTAAATCTTTAATGGCATCAATAGATGGAAACCTCGGAAGAATGCCTTAAGAATTCATTTAAAAAAATCCAATAAAATTTTTTGACGAATTTTATTTAGAATTCTTGAAAGAACTCTTATATTTTTTTTAAGTAGGATTTTCCTTTGGAAATTTCTTTTTGGTCTTTTTTTTCAGTTATTGCTTTGGAAATTCGTGGAGCAATTCGTTGGGGAATACTTTGAAAATTTATTTGGAAACTCCTTCGACATCCTTCATTATTTTTAAAGAAATTCTTTGGCAATTGTCTCAGCTATTGTGTTCGCAATTCCTTTGGTGAAAATTATCGAGAAGTTCCATCGAAAATTCCTACGGCAATTCTTTTGAGAAATTGTTTGGCAATTCCTTTGTAAACTTCTTTGATCAGTTCTCGGCAATGCTTCAGCAATGGTTTTGCGAACTTCTTCAGAATATTTTATCTACAGAAATTTCTTTGGAAATTCCATTTACAACTTCTTGTTGGTGTTTTTGACAATTCGTTTGAAAAATCCTCTGGTAACTTTTGAATAACTTTGGCGAAGTTTTTTTGACAAAGCTTTTGGAAATCCTTCTAGCCATTTTTATGGTATTTGATCCTAAAATTGCTATAAGATTATTTTTGGGGGTTTCATGAAATTTTTTTTGAAAACTATATCGGCAGTTCCTTTGAAATTTGGTTTGGTAACTCATTCGGAAATTTCAGGGCAATAATATTTGAAATTGATTTAGGTTTTTATTTTTTAAATATCTACGGCATAACTTTTCTAATTTCATTGGGCAATAGCTTTAGAAATTTATTAGGCAAACCCCACGATATTTCCTTCAGCAATTTCTTTGGAAGTTTCACCGGCAGTGAATATACTTGACTTTTGTAATTCTTTCAATAGTTCCTTTCGAAATTCATTAGGCAAGTACTTTTAAAATTCTTTAGTTAATTCGTAAATTGAGGCGGAAATTTCCGAAAACTCCTCCGTTAATTTCTCAAAAAAAAAATCTTTGGTAATTCCTTACGGATTTCCGTCTATTGTTACTTTTGAGATTTTATGAGATACACTCTTGCGAATCAAAAAAAAAAAACAAGCATTTACAATGGAACGGCCGAAGAAAATCTCAACGAATTACCTAAAGAATTTCCGAAAATCTAAGAAAGTTCACAAACAATTTCCTAAAAAAAACACAAAAATTGTTTGAAGGAATACCAGTAGATTTTTTTATTTGCCACTGTTCTTTGGGGAATTTCTGTGAGAATTCTTGAAAGAATTCTTTCAATTTTTTATTTGAATCAGTTGAATCTTTGAAGAAATCGCAAGAGAATTCATTGAATGAACCAATAAAGAAATCTTTTGAAAAACTCCTGAAGAAAGTTTAGGAGGAATTTCTAAATGCGTCTTTGAAGGAATTCTTTTAGAATTCCTAAAGTAATCCCTGGAAAAAGCCCAAAAGTGATCTTCTATAGAGCTCTTGGAGGAATTATTGAATAAATTAAGCAAAGAATGCATATTGAATAAATTAAGCAAAGATTTTATAAAACCTTCGCAGAGGTTCCTAATAAGATCTTTGAAGAAATTTGTTTGAAGAAAAATTTAAGAAATTGTGGAGTGGACCTGGTGTGATGGTTAGAACACTTGACTATTACGCCGAGGACCTGGGATCGAATCCCACTCCCGACAAACTCGCAAAATGTGAGTTCTTCCTTCGGAAGGGAAGTAAACGTGGGTCTCGAGATGAACTAGCCTAGGGCTAAAAATCTCGTTAATACAGATAAAAAAAAAAACAAATTCTTGGAAAAAATCCGTGGGAACTTTTGAAGCGATTCCTAAAGAATTCTCGATTTGGTTCCGCACCGGGCCCCCAAATTCCTAGCTACGCCACTGAGTTTACGAGATAAAAAGGATTTAAAAGGAACTCACGATGGAACCTATGGAAGAACTCTCGGGGGAAATTCTAGAAGAATTCCCAGAAGAACCTTTTGAAATATCTCACAGAATTGTTATGTTGTGCTTTGTGTTGTACATTCAGTCAACCATGCCTATATAAATAATTATTGGAAACCTTTTGTCTAGTGAAGTTTGAAGAAGCATGTTTCAAACTATTTATGAACATATTTACTCACTGTTATACTATACTCAATAAGATTACTGTCACTAATCCCTACCACCCTGTAAAGGCTATATTGTGGTGCGTTTACCTGCGTAATGTAGGTCGGAATTCCAATACCAACACGCTGTTATAGGTATCTACCAACTTGTTTGTTGTTTTTGTTAACGATGATGATGATGATGACCCCTCGAAACGACCAGCGTACACACGCGTGAAAGGTCACACCACGGAAGCGGCGCGACTCGACGCCAAGATACCGGATCTTCTCTTCGTCTTCGTATTTACCTATTGAAACTGAAGTGTTTTTCCATCTTCTCTTCTTCTTCCCGCAGGGATTCGTCGCGGCCAGCATCAAAGGCGAACGTGGCGATGAGGTCGAGGTGGAGCTGGCCGAAACGGGCAAGCGCGTCCTTGTGCTCAAGGACGACATCCAGAAGATGAACCCGCCCAAATTCGACAAGGTCGAGGACATGGCCGAGCTCACCTGTCTGAACGAGGCGTCCGTGCTGCACAACATCAAGGACCGATACTACTCCGGGCTGATCTATGTAAGTACCCATCGCTGATGGATTGAATTACGTTATAGATTGTGCGATATTTAGCTAAATTCTTTGAGCATTACGTTGAGTCGTTGACTGTACAAACTATTCACAAGTTGATCCAATGTTTTTTTCCAAGTTGATCCAATGGTTTTTATCAAAGTTTCGATCTGTTTTTAAAATCCAACCCAAGATCCAATCGAACCCACAATAAAAAAAACCTAAAATTTTAGGAACTCGACACTGCGATCAAATCGGACAATTATGATTCCTTATTTGGTAGAAAGCGACCTTTACCATCGCCAGTCATCACACACAACTATCGTAACTTAAAGGTAACCTTTCAAACCGGTACCCCCTGACATCGGTGCCGACAACAGCATCGCCAATTTTCTCGTTTTTTTTATCCTATACTGCTGCTGACACACGTTGTCCGTCGATGCGATTAACCAATTGACAGGTATGGGCTCGCTCATATTATAATGATAGTTAATCCGTATCGCTCGTGTTGCAGCAGCAACAGGTTAGCAGCAACACTTCAGTCAACGGGGCTACTACTTGCCTGCCCCGATCGGAGATTGTTCATAACCGTCAAACAGATTTCGAAGCACCCCCAAAAATGTTGCCGTTCGTGGAGGTGAAAAATGCGGCTTATCTCCCGCTCAAACGACCTTCATCGAACAAGCAAGATTTGCTGGCAAACTCATTCACAATAAATACCTACGAGAGTAAATCATACACGATGCGGGATGACCGCAGCGCAATGTCCAAACACGTTCGGTGGAATGTGTGCCTTTATGGATTGCATTCCTTCGTACTCCGGTCGCCGAAGTTGTTTGAAATTTTGACTCCGGGGACCAGAGGTTCCAAATTTGGTGAATTCGTGACTCTTTTTTGGATGTCTGTTGAATTCTCATGTGGTTCGGTGAAACAGTTCATTGTCGAAGTAAGATTGATAACGAATCTATCAGGCCTGTCAAACATGTTTTGGAAAGAAAAAGGATCCATTAGCATTGCTTATCTTAATAATTTGGAGTCGGAGGGGTCATATATGACCCCAAGCTGTATAAATTCACACATTTAATAAAACAGAACACTGTCTCCGGCACAGTTGTTGCAAATTGAGTCCTCTATTGAGAAAAATGAGAATATCTGTATTTGAGATTTTTTGACAACATAGAACATCCTGAACACCTTGAAATTTGCAGAAACGAAATAATTGACATACCAGTTGTTTTGAAAGCTGAATTTGGATATGGGTTACGTTCTTATGTACATATTCAATTACCCTTCGTCAATAATATCAAAAGGTGTTATATTTCTGGGATGTTCTAGGTGCTTCAAACTGTCCAATAGTGAAGTACTTCAAATGTACATACAAGAATAATTTGATGTGTTTTCGCCTACTGGGATCCGTGAAGCTCTTGAAATCTAATTTGTCGTTTATAGACACTACAGAAATATTCCAGGTCAGCCAAACTACCTTGGAGTTCAGTACTTCAGATCTACACTCGTAACAATGGCCATATTTGTTATGCTGAGTAACTTTGCATAATCAATCACGGTTACTGAACCAATCTGAAGTCTACTAAATATTATTGCGGATTTTTAGAAAAATTTCCACTCTGCGGTAGCCGCCGAGTTCTACCGCAGCTGTCAAAGTCCTACCGCAGGCTTGAAAATCATCCTATCATTGAAACTGAAGGCCAAATCAAAGCATGCTTGCAAGGTGAATTGAACTGAAAACCAACAACAAACAATGATCATCGGCGTCGTATCCAAGGCTATCTAAGGCATCGCTAGGGCTCGCTAGGGTAGATCGATGATACCTCAGTGAAAATCAGTAGTCTGACAGCTGCGGTAGCTTTTCGCTCAACCGTAAAACGGAAAGTTTTCTCTAAATTAGCAATATAATAACCTTTGGGACATTCAGGGTCGTCCAAACACTCCTATAATAAAGTCCTTCAAATCTACAAGAATAACTTTATGTGTTTTAGCCATAAATAACATAAATTGCAAATTCTGCTGGAATACGTAAAGCTCTTGAAGTCTAAAATCTCATTCAGAGACACTATGGGGATATTCCAGGACAGCCAAACTATCTTGGAGTTCAGAACTTCTGGTCTACACCCGTAACAGTAGCCATATCTGATAAACTGAGTAACGTTGTATATTCAACCGCGGTTACTGGACCAACCTGAAGTCCACTAGATATTATTATAAACCTTTGGGACATTTGGAGTCGTCCAAATTGTCCTGAAGTTTAGCTCTTGGCAGTAACAGTAGTTATGCTCACAATGAACTGTAACAGACACATTCTACCGTGACGTTACAACGTTTTGACACCTTTTCGCTAAAATGTTCCATTATCTATATATATAAAAATGCAGTGGCATACGTGGGACCGCGCATAACTTGCGAACGGATGGTCCGATTTGGGTCGTCTAAGTTTTGTTCTGTTAGTTTTCACCCAAGGAAGGTTTATAAGGCATAAAACATGAAAAATGGAGAGTTTTAGGAAATTGTATTTTCAAACATTTTGAACGGGGACTTGGGCTACTTGGAACGTCAAAAAACGCAGTAGGCAAGACAAAGTTTGCCGGGGACAGCTAGTAACTCATAAATACGACCGTAAACCTTAAATATTTTTGCATATTGGGGTTCCTTTAGCAGTAAATATGATAAATTGCACATACTGTAATCATTGGAAAAGCTGGTTGAAAAGGAGAATGAGTAGTGTGACGTTACAACGTTGTAACGTCATGCTATTAATTCCCATTTTGAACTCATTTTTCAAATAAAAACTAACTGTTCAACAGATTATATTTATTGCAAATTTTACAAGGAATCCGAATTTACAGAAAAACTTGTAGTTAGAAGACACAGAATGTTGCTAATTGACAAATTGAGAGATGAATTTTTGAAAAAAATCGCGTTCTGGTGGGATTCGAACCCACGACCTAGGTGGCTAGGTATGCGGAGTGCGAGAGTAAGTCTCGGCTTCAAATAAAAATAATACGCTCTCACTTGTAGTTGTTGGGCACAAACGAGGGTGTGTTGTGGATTGACATCTAAGCCGAAAGAGAGATGGTTCTTGAAAAGGTGAATGTTCATGGTGAGGGCTCGGATTCAGTTTGGCTTTCTATTCCGCAGAATTAGTACCTGTTCTGTGGCTTAGTTGGTTAAAGCAACGGTCTAGCGAATACGGGGTCGTGGGTTCCAATCCCACCAGAACGCGATTTTTTTCAAAAATTCATTTCTCAATTTGTCAATTAGCATCATTCTGTGTCTTCTAACTACAAGTTTTTCTGTATGTTTATGACATACCAGCAGATCTGGTAAATGCCAGTAAAGGGCAACATATATCAGTGAATCCGAATATGCAAACATATTTGATGTTTATCGTTGTTTACCGAGTTAAAGTGATAAATCTGATCAAAATGGCGTCAAAACATTGTAACGTCACGGTGGAATGTGTCAATAATATACATCCAACAACTGATCTGACAATGTCCATGATAGATTACATATCATGGACATGATAGATTACATATCATAGCTTTGTATAATGAAAGAACTAACCTTTACACCCGTAGACTTAAGAATCTAAACTTAAGAACGGTTTGGATGACCTAGGATATCTCGACGGATCAGACTTACTGGGCATGATAGATTACAAATCATAACTTTGTATAGTAAAAAAAAGGTACCGTTTCACCCGTAGACTTTAGGATCTCAACTCAACAGTTTTAATGACCTAGGATATCTCGACTGATCTGATACTGCCTATTGAACTTTCAGAAGACTTACTGGGCATAATAGATTACAAACCGTAACCTTGTATAATGAAAAAAAGTTACCGTTACACCCGTAGCCTTTAGGATCTAAACTCGAGAACAGTTTGGATGACCTAGGATACCCCGATTGATCTGATACTGTCTATTGATTTTTCAAAAACCTTGCTGGATATGATAGATTACAAATCGTAACCTTGTATAACGAAAAAAAGTTAACGTTATACCCGTAGGCTTTTTAGGATCTAAACTCAAGAACAGTTTGGATGACCTAGGATATCCAGAAAAAAATATTCTGCAGCATATTCTACCCTTTTCATGCTGTTGAGCACCAAAACTACAGAAATATGTTGTCAATAAACTTACTGGCCATGATAGATTACAAATTGTAGTTTTGTATAATGAAAGAAGTTACCATTACACCCGTAGACCTTAGGATCTAAACTCAATAACAGTTTGAATGACCTAGGATACCCCGATTGATCTGATACTGTCTATTGAAGCTTCAGAAGACTTACTGGATATGATAGACTACAAATCGTAACTATATATAATGAAAAAAAGTTACTGTTATACGGCTTTAGGATCTAAACACAAGAACAGTTTGGGTTACCTAACACATACAGAAACAATATTCTGCATCATATTCTAAACTTTTTATGCTATTGAGCTCCGAAACTACAGAAATCTGTCATCAGTAGATTTACTGGCCATGATAGACTACAAATTGTAGTTTTGTATAATTAAAGAAGTCAAGCATAACTTTTCAATCCGACGTAACTCGAGAATGTAAACAAATCCGGGTTTACTGCTGCATGCATGATTCATAAAGCAAATTGAAGAATCCACATCACTGTTTGATGATTTATTGCTTAATTTGTTTAACTAAGCATATTTTTCCAAACGACGTATCTAACTATTTTGATGTTTACAACTTTACTGATAGATACACCGTTTTGATATATGAGAAAACCAAACGACGTATCTAGCCAAAATCAAAAGTAACAGATACACCAAACTGGCACCATACAAAAGCGACGTATCTGGCATGACGTATCTCGAACCAACCCGGTGTATGTGTATTTTTGTCAAAATTCATTTTGAAAATAATATGGAATGAGTAGGTTTTGTTCCTTACCTAGTGCGTGCAATATCCCTGGTGATGTTAAGCACAAAAAAACTTATGAAAAGTCTTTTCATAAAAAACTATTTTAGTGAAATGGTCGTCAACATTGACCATGAATTTACTCAGATCAGTGAAAAAGTTAGATACGTCGATTTGAAAAATTATGCTTGAAGTTACCATTACACCCGTAGACTTTAGGACCTAAACTCAAGAACAGTTTGGATGACCTAGGATACCCCGATTGATCTGATACTGTCTATTAAACTTTCAGAAGACTTACTGGACTTGATAGATTACAAATCGTAACTTTGTATAATGAAAAAAAAGTTACCGTTACACCCGTAGACATCAAAATCTCAACTCAAGAACAGTTTGAAAGACCTGATCTCATACTGTCTATTGAACTTTTAGGAGACTTTGAGATATAAACTTTAAGATTCCAGGATTTAGACTTTGGGATCTAAACACAAGAACAGTTTGGATGACCTAGCATATCCCGATTGATCTGATACTGTCTAATACTTTCAGCAGATCTACTGGACATGATAGATTAAAAATCGTAACTTTGTATAATGGAAAAAGTTACCGTTATACCCGTAGACTTTAGGATCTAAACTCAAGAACAGTTTGGATGACCTAGGTTATCCCGGCTGATCTCATACTGTCTATTGAAGTTTCAGAAGACTTACTGGACATGATAGATTACAAATTGTAGCTTTGTATAATGAAAGAAGTTACCATTACACCCGTAGACTTTAGGATGTAAACTCAATAAAAGTTTGAATGAACTAGGATGCAACGATTGATCTGATACTGTCTATTGAAGTTTCAGAGGACTTACTGGACATGATAGATTACAAATCGTAACTATATATAATAAAAAAATGTTACGTTGCACCCATAGACTTTAGCATTTAAACTCAAGAACAGTTTGGATAACCTAGGATATCCAGAAAAAATATTCTGCATCATGTTCTGTCCCTTTCATGCTGTTGAGCACAAAAACTACAGAAATATGTGGAAAAAACTATAATAACGCTTTAAAAAATTCCGGCTTCAAAGGGTTAAATTGACTACACATATGTTTCTCTGGTTGCTAAGCCGTGATTGAAAAGAAGCAATAGAAGTGAACAATGCATCAATTGAAAGTATGACCGGGAGAACCTTACTCACTGTGCGTAGCTCAGTGAATCCTATTATAAAAGGTTTAATGACGGCACCGACTACGTCCTTGGAGTCAGCTGAGCAACAGTAATGAATGTCAGTATTCAACCATTGCTATTGGTAGACCGTGTTCGTTTGGTTACAGATTTCACTCTAATATCCAATACGATCGATGCTATACCGATCATAAAGGATAATAATGACCGTGTTATACGTACTTTTATGCGGTAAAGATACATCGCATAAGATGCAGCGGTGATATATGTACGTGCATTAGCTGGACAACAATAACGCTGTATGACTTGGAGTGGTATCTTAGGCGATGTACGGCGTACACTATTGTGACATATTTTAGCATCTTATGCGGCTCAATATAAAAAAAAAACAATTTGTATGCACACTTTAACGAGTTTATTTTTTATATTTATGCGATTTTGTCCGTACACTAGTGAGAGTCAAATTGGCATAATATGGAAATACTAAGTGAAGTCGTATAATCATCGCAGTACGCAATCATGCGGATTCGTTTGAAACTGCGAGTTTGCTCGCATGCTTATGCGAATAAGTTAAGTTCGTTGCAATGAAACACCAGAATATCGTTTATTACCATGTAGTCATACCTTATAAAAGTTGATTTGTCTTCATATACGACTTTACCAGATACATCGTATGCGATGATATGCGATGATAATTGTCCCTCCGCCGTACATATGTGCGATAGTAACTTAAATAGTACATTATTCGATGTACTGCGTGCATTCTGTGTGACTCCTGATTACCTGCGTTTTGCTCCTATTGATCAATTGTGATCTCAATTGTACAGTCACTGATTTTGGCAGTTCATTGATCACTGCTATTACCTAATACCACCTTAGTAGTGGCTCCTTTTCGAAAACAATAATCATCGACCGATCAACCGGACCGATTGGTCGCACCGTCGTCATCACTAGTGGATACTGCACCTTTTCACCGGCTTTTATGGTCCCAAATCGACTAGGTATATTTAGGACTCACGGGAGATCCTGTTTTGTTTCGGTCACTTGCAATCGCGCGCACGGTCGTCAGTGTGAACATATATTTTCACATATCGCGCCATAAAGTAATGTTAATTGCTGCAACCCTACCCTGCCTCCCTCACTCAATCCCGCCCATTCAGGGACACCACCCCGCTCGCGATCAATGCTGGGCTCGGGCTGGGCCTCTACTCGCGGGATGTGACTTCTGTGGAATTCAAGTATGTCTTTTTACTTTTTTTTTCGCATTCGTCGTCCCCATACATTATGGTACTTTTGTCAACTGTTTTTGGGCATAAAGGTGCGTCGTCGTCGTCGTCGTCGTAACCCGCAGAAATCCATCGTACACGGTGGTGTGTCTCTCGAGGGTTATGTAGAAGCACCGCTGCGGCTGGCTCAGACTGGTTTTGTCTGTTTTTGGGTATCTGTGCCGTGCCGTGCTTGCAGATAGGTTATTGGGGTCCCAATTTCCTTGGAACCTTGGAATTTAATTAAAATAAAGTTGCAAAAAGTTTGTTGGGTTGATAATTTATGTGAGATCGACTGGGATGTAAATTGTGGATGAAGGCGAAAGTTACTGTGCATTGTGGTGTAATTGTCGTGTTGATAGGATTATCTCGGGTGCTTCAAATGGACCATGATATAGTACTTTTATTGTCTACACATTCATTGAGGTCTAAACATTTTCAAGCGTTACGAGTAAATTTGATGTAGGGTCTGGGACCATTTCGGCAGGAGCACCTATTTTGGGCACTTGTGTCTATAACTCAGTCAATTCCAAACCGATTGACTTGATTTTTGAGACACGATCAGATACGCACAGTATCTAGCTATGTGCAACAATTCAAGTCAATCGGTTTGGAATTGACTGAGTTATAGACACAAGTGCCCAAAATAGGTGCTCCTGCCGAAATGGTCCCAGACCCTACTTTGAAAGTTTTCATGCCCAAAAATATATTTAGAAATGACAAATTATGTGCTACGTCATCCAATCTGGCCTTGAGTTTCAAGCATAAGGCTTGTATTTATTGGTAACTGTTTATCTATAAGATCAGAGATATTCGATCATCCAAATCATCCTGAAGATTAGAAAATAGAATCTACACCAGCAACAGATTCTTCTCCTGGTGTTTAGAGTTACATTATAATACATGATCAACTATATTTATTGAAACCTATGGAAAATTCAAATTTTGAGTTTTGTCGTCCGTTTCAGACATTACCTGCCGACTCATTCGGTAGCACCTGAATTTACCTAAGTATGATTCTTTCATGGCATACTCGATCACTCGATCATGATCAACAACAACATCAGTTGTTCTGTCATTCTCTTTGAGTCTGGTCGTAATTTAGCTGACCAAATTTTCGTTGAAAACAACAAAAAAAATACAGTAAAATGAACTTACCAGCTCCGGAAATCCGTATCACACCCTCACCCCGAAGCCCCAGTACGGAATCTTTCGAAGTCGCTACTCCCAACAATACCCAGTGGGATCTCGTCCCGTACTGGTTCAACTGCTGTCCCCTTCCACCGTTCACCAATTCTCCGAGCAAGATTCCCAGCAAGAATTTCGATGAAATCGCATCCATACGGTTGCCAGAGTATCACCTCTTGGTGGATCACACCCTGGGAGTTGCGTGGAAAAGCATCTGTAACGGACGCAAGCACATTGGGCAGATGACACCCGATCAGCTGCTTTGGGCGGTCAAGTTGATCGAATCGCATCGAAGCAAGTACAGTCAGTACTCGGAAGATGTGGGCCGGATGATCCAATACCTTCAGGAGATTGTCCTGGCCATGAGTGTCAACGCTCACCCTGAACCGTCATCACGACATTCAGAATCTGTTGCAGCAGCGGAAGATTCATTTGTATTGGCGAACATGAGCCCTGAGAAGCCCGCGGCAGAATCTTCTGCTTTGCGGACTCCAGCGGCAGCTTCAACACCATTGATGACTAGAAGTACGACCGACGGCAGAACCAGAAAAGTGCTGATTGAAAATTTGAAATCCTTGCAGGGCATGGTGATCGACTGGAAGAAGAATCAAATGCGGTCGATCAAAACCAACATTGAACAGCTGGAGGCGATCGAGCAGATGCTCAAGTCCACTGCAGCTCGGGAAGATCCAAGACGGGACGATCAGCCTGTTGCAGGTGAAAATGTTGGTAGTTTGGGTAGAGGAAGATCTAACAATCATTCGCCACAGGGTGAAACGCCAAAATTCAATGCGAAACCTGCAATAGGAAGAGGTAGAAAGAGTTCGCTGAATTGTTAGCTTTGACATCTGATCGAAATTTCAAGTGACACTATAATGAAAATATAAAATTGTAATTGAAATTTAATTAGTTTATTACATTTTCCGATGCCTTTTATCAAGCAACAGGATAAAAAAATGCATACACCACCTGCCGTATCATAAGTTTGGACTTCTTAATTTCAAAATTTTATCTATAGCTGGTATTCTGTACTTCTTGCTTCTCAATAGCAGAGCATTGTTTACTATCTCAAGGTTACCCCTTGAAAATTGCAATGAAAAGTTTGATTGTCATGTTTACGTAACCTCATGAGATTCGTTTATGTAATCTCTTGGAATACTTCCAGAAGTATTTTGAGGATTCTACAATGGGTTCCAATTGGGTTCCTACGGTACGGTTCTGCTTGATATCTTCACGTAATTTCGTCTAAATCCGCTTGGTTGTGACTTGGAGTTCGGTAAAAAGTTCTTATTTGGATACCTAAAAACGTTTCTGACCTTTGGACCTTTTCTCCAGGAGTTCCTTCTGAGGTTAAACCAGATGTCCCTTTTTATATTCCTCTATGAGCTCCTGCATTGGGTGTCCTTAAGGCAGGACGGGAAAGGTGTTGAATTGTTGCTAGGAAGATGCAAATCTCAAATTCTACTCTGTATTATTGTTTAGAACAAATTTATCATTCATTTGCTCACTTGCGATACACAATAGACTAAAGTTCCGGATATGTCAGTGCAATGAAAATTTATATTTCTATCTTTAAAACCGTGAGGCAAATTGTTGAAAAAAAAGGAAAATTGCTTAAATAAAACTGCGTCCCTTGTCACCTTAAGTAGTTCCATCAGGGCATGTTCTTTTGGAAATTTCCCTAAACTCAAGATTTTTCTCAAAAGTGCATATGGGAATTCTTTCAAGATGTTTTTTCTTCTAGAAATTCTATTTGAGATTTCTCCATGAATTCCTTTTGGGGTTCCCCCTGGGATTCCTCCAAATATTGTTCTGGGATGCGATGCTGTAACTGTTTATAATATCAGAGATAATCGGTCATCCAAATCTTCCTGAGATCAGAAAATAGAATCTACACCAGCAACAGATTCTTCTCTTGGTGTTTAGAGTTACGTTATAATACATGATCAACTATATTCATTGAAACCTATGGAAAATTCATATTTTGAGTTTTGTCATCCGTTTCAGACATTACCTGCCGACTCATTCGGCAGCACCTCCCTAATTTAACCAAAGTATGATTCTTTCATGGCATACTCGATAACTCGATCATGATCAACAACATCAGTTGTTCTGTCATTCTCTTTGAGTCCGGTCGCAATTTGACTGACCAAATTTCCGTTGAAAACAAAAAAATACAGTAAAATGAGCTCACCAGCCCTTCATCTCTTCATAATAAACGAATTTTATGTAATCTCTTGGAATACTTCCAGAAGTATTTTGAGGATTCTTCAATGGGCTCCAATTGGGTTCCTACGGTACGGTTCTGCTTGATACCTTCACTTAATTTCGTCTAAATCCACTTGGTTGTGATTTGGATTTCGGTAAAAAGTTCTTATTTGGATTCCTAAAAACGTTTCTGACCCTTGGACCTTTTCTCCAGGAGTTCCTTCTGAGGTTAAACCGGATGTCCTTTTTTATATTCCTCTATGAGCTCCTGCAGTGGGGCCCCTTAACCCTTTCAGGACGGTTGTGTCATTTGCACCTCGCTGACGTGTTCTACAGAGGCGAGGTTCGTGGAAAAAGTCGTCCCGAAGGGGTTAAGGCAGGACGGGAAAGGTGTTGAATTGTTACTAGGAAGATGCAAATCTCAAATTCTACTCCGTATTATTGTTTAGATACACAATAGACTAAAGTTCCGGATATGCCAGTGCAGTGGAAATTCATATTTCCATCTTTAAAACGGTGAGGCACATTGTTGGAAAAAAGGAAAATAGCA
This sequence comes from Aedes albopictus, assembly GCF_035046485.1. Lineage (NCBI taxonomy): Eukaryota > Metazoa > Arthropoda > Insecta > Diptera > Culicidae > Aedes > Aedes albopictus. Next base: position 470,990,898 of record NC_085137.1, on the reverse strand, counting down.
AAAATAATACGGCGTCCCTTGTCACCTTAAGCAATTCCATCAGGGAATGTTCTTTCGGAAATTTCCCTAAACTCAAGGTTTTTCTCAAAAGTGCATACGGGAATTCTTTCAAGATGTTTTTGCCTTTCTCGTACACTAAGTGTACTGGAAAAGCTATATGTTCACTCCAAAAATGACTTTTTGATAGAAGGCCCGGAGGGTCGAGTCACATATACCAATCAACTCAGCTCGACGAATTGAGGTGATGTCTGTGTGTGTGTATGTATGTATGTGTGTGTGTATGTGTGTGTACAAAAAAAACTCACATCACTTTTTGGCAGTAAACCTCAACCGATTTTAATGACCAACGGTTCATTCGACGCGGAATCTGATCCCATTGTTTCCTATTGAAAACAGTTCGAATCGGTCCAGCCGTTCCGGAGTTATGGCCATTTAGGTGTTCCGGATCGGTACCCCAGGAAGGGGCCAGACATGAAAATGTTACAAACCCAACCATGCGACACATCAAACCGCGGCACTTTCGAAAACATGATGAACGGTAAACAGGAAAATAGTCTCGGATCATATCTGAACCGGTAGTGTTCCGGAACCGGTTCCGGGTGACCCGCCGGAAGTGGCCAAATATGAAAGTGAACCAAACCCATACATGCGACACATCAAACAGCGGATTTTTCGATAACCTGATAAACAGTAGGCAGGAAAACATTCTCAGACCATATTTGAACCGGTAGAATTCTGGAACCGGTTCTGGGTGTTCCGCCGGAAGTGGCTTAATATGAAAGTGAACCAAACCCATACATGCGACACATGGATTTTCCGATAACCTGATAAACAGTAGGCAGGAAAACATTCTCAGATAATATCTGAACCGGTAGTATGCCGGAACCGGTTCTGGGTGTTCCGCCGGAAGTGGCCAAATATGAAAGTAAACCAAACCCATGCATGCGATACATCAAACAGCGGCTTTTTCGATAGCCTGATGAACAGTAGGCAGGAAAACATTCTCAGACCATATAGGAACCGGTAGTGTTGCAGTTAACCAAAACCTTACATGCGACGCATCAAATCGCAAGCTCTTCAGGCAACCTGATAAACGGTTAATAAAAGAAAATAGTTTCAGATCATATTTGGAACAACCGATAGAGTTCCGGAACTGGTTCCGGGTGTCCCGCTGGAAGTGGTCAAATGTAGTAGAGATCAAAACCCATGCCTGCGGCACATTAAACAGCGACTTTTTGAATAACGACATGAACGATTAGCCAGAAAATAGGCTCAGACCACAACGAAGATCTTTATAAAGGCTACCGATAGTGTTCCGGGACCGATCTAGGGTATCCAACCGGAAGCATGCGACACATCAAACCGCGGTCTTTTGTAAACCATGAGGAACGATTAGCAAGAAAATAGGCTCAGACCACATTAGAGGCTACCGATAGTGATGCAAAACCAGCATTGGGTGCTTCCTAGGGTGCTTCGCAGGAACTACAAAAATGAACAAAGTCAATGCAAGCGATAAATATGTGTAAGAGAACAAAATCTTGACTGAACTAAGGCCACATACATACAGACGTCTTACTCTACTCACTCTCCATTGGAGAGTGAGTAGCAGTGCTGCAATTTTTTGACAGGCCTTTATGATAGCGATATTTTGCTTTTTTCATTTTCTTCGTTTTGTTTTTCCTGTCAATGTTGCTTTCCGATCAGCAACACGGGAGCGAAATGAAATAGGTACTCACACTCACATGCAGCGTGCTGAAAGCGAGAGCTGACCGGGCTAAATTTCCATTCAATTTTCTGTATTTGAGTGTTTTCATCCTGACACTGATATTTTGCAGGACTGCTCTCCATCGTCCTTGTTTTCAACGGTTGAATCAAATAATAATCGTTTTTGCTCGTTTGACGTCTACTCAGCCAGCAGCGGCTTGTGAAACGCAACCTGATTAGCATTTGGCGATTATTTTTTTGTAACGATGAATATAATAGCAATATGTTACAAATGATATGTCTTTTTTTCTGTACTAAAGCAATCTCATCAAATCACTGAGGTGTAAAAATATACAGTAGGATAGGTCAACGTTATATGAAAAAATGAAAATTATCGCATCAAAGCTTTTTCAATCCTCTTTTGCGTCTATAACTACTGGGAATTTTTTTATGGGATTGAGATTGACAATTTCACTTGCTTGCATTTTTTGTCAAATTTTACATGAATTTTGAAACCAATGATAATAAAATATAGCCTAAAGTGTGAAGAAAAAACTATGTCGAAGACCGTAAAGTCATCTGTGATTGTGAAAGACGTTATATCCTAGCTTGTAATAATCGTCTTGATGTTGATCGGTCTTCAGTGATAGTGAAGGTGCTCAAGCAGTCAACTGAAAACTCTGATATTTTTCAGCTCTGTCTTACGTTTAACGTAACGTCGAAATATGTTCAATTATTAAGTTTCCCAATTTTATTAAAATTATTTCTTTTCTAAAAAAGGTATTCTCAGGATTCAGGAACAGTTCGCATTACGTCGACGGAAATAGCATACTTCGGAATGGTGGCCCATTCACAGAAACTAGTTAAACAAAGCAATATTCGAAGATTCCAAAAACAGGGACCGAATTCTAGACTGCCCGATAGGTAGGAGATTGTCCGCATCACGACGGTTTCAAACCGAACGGACTCAATAAATACCAAAACTTCCGTGTGACATTTTAAAGTTAATCAAGGCCATCTTGACTAGGAAACCTTGACTGATTGAACCCTTGAAAAGTCCCCATAGGACCGAAACGTCGGAAAAAATTATTAACTAGTGTTTCCGATTCCCCCAAAAGGCTGAAGCCAACATTGTGAAGCAAAATTATCCCAGTCGTATCCCAACCAAGGAAAGATCATGAGTACATGTTCGACGAGAAAGGCTCTATCACCACTGGGTGGTTTAATCTGGGTTTTTGTATTCAAAATATGGTTCAAATCTGTTTTTTCTTCTAGAAATTCTATTTGAGATTTCTCCATGAATTCCTTTTGGGGTTTTCCCTGGGATTCCTCCAAATTTTGTTCTGAGATGCGATGCCTCTGGAATTATTCAAAGAGTTGCGTTCGGCTTCTTTTTTACAGAAAACCCTTCTGGAATTCGTCCAGGAATTTCTACAGGCGATCTTTCTGAGATTTCTTTAGAAGTTTTTTCTTAGATTTCAGCAGCAGTTTCTTGTGGGATTGATGCAGAACTTCTTTTTGGGAATCATCCATGACTTCATTATTATTGGATTTCTCCGAGAGCTGCTGGATTCTTTCCTGAACCATATTTGAAATTCTTCCGGAATTTCCTTCTGGATTTCCTCCAAGAGCTTCCTCTGGGAATCCTCCACCTCCATGAGATCATACGGGGGACTTTCTTCTCGGAATTTTCCAAGGTTTCTACTGGAAATCTTTCAGCAGGAGTTCATCATGTAAATCCTTCGGACGTTACTTCCGGGAGCCCTCTTGGAGTTCCTTCCGGGTATCTTCCAAGATTTTTGGTCTGAAAATCCTCCTGGCATTCCTTGTGGCAATTCTCCAGGTGTTTTTTGGGCTTCCTCCAGGAATGGCTGCTGAAGTTCCTTATGAGAATTTTCGAGGAATTTCTTTTCTAGGAAACCTTCAAGCAGCTACTTCCGAAAATTTACAATTTTAGCGTGACGTTCTTAATGGATGCTCCCTTATGAAGTAATGAAGTATTTTTCTATACCGTCATTGGGGGTGAGAATGGGTCAAAAATACATACTTCCACATTTATTGTTCAATAACTTTTGCTTCTTTGCATGGAAAAGACCTTTGATCACTGGAATGTGAACTTTGGTAAAGCATGCACATTGTGCATTGCACAAATGATGACAATATAATTGGTGTTCTTCAATTTTCCCTAAAACCAAGGTTGCGACCATTCATTTGCAAAGATTTACATTCATTTGCTATTATCTCAGTTCAGAAGCATGCTATCGAAAAACAATGTATGGATGAATTTAACCTTGTAGTTTTATCTGAAAGTTTGCCGAATAACATTGGGGTCGCAAACGTATACCAAAGTCGTGAGCGAGCTGTGAAGGCAACTCTCCACGCGGTGAATATAATTTCCATTCACGCTGTGGAAAGTTGCCTTCACAGCTCGCTCACGACTTTGGTATACGTTTGCGACCCCAATGTTATTCGGCAAACTTTCAGATAAAACTACAAGGTTAAATTCATCCATACATTGTTTTTCGATAGCATGCTTCTGAACTGAGATAATAGCAAATGAATGTAATTTTTTGCAAATGAATGGTTGCAACCTTGCCTAAAACTACCTACTAGTGTTTGAAAATTGACCCATTCTATTATTATATGATGGCTATGAGTTTGAGATTCTAAAGTATCAATCCACCTTAAAGTGTGATGTTTCATCGAGGCTTTAAAAGTGGCATTTTTAAAAGGTCTTATTTTCTAGTTTTTTTTTTCGATGATTTATCAAAAACTAACTATTTGCAGACGGGCTTGGTGGTCTAGTGGCTACCGCTTCTGATTCCTATGCAGAAGGTCATGGGTTCAATCCCTGGCCCGTCCTTTTCATTCTACTTTGTATCTTTCTATCCACTTTCTCTCACTCTCTCTTCTCTACATATACAACTCATGTATATTCATATGTTCATAGCCATCGCTAGAACCAGAAACGAATTGAAAAAAGTCGTTTCCCTCCCTTCCAACTTCCACTCACAGCACAGTGTATATATAACGCCTATAAGTTATGCAACCAAACCAAACAGGGCCCATATAGCCGAGGCGGTAAACGCACGGGTATTCAGCATGACCATGCTGAGGGTGACGGGTTCGATTCCCGGTCGGTCCAGGATCTTTTCGTAAAGGAAATTTCCTTGACTTCCTTGGGCATAGAGTATCTTCGTGCCTGCCACACGATATACACATGCAAAATGGTCATTGGCAGAGAAAGCTCTCAGTTAATAACTGTGGAAGTGCTCATAGAACACTAAGCTGAGAAGCAGGCTTTGTCCCAGTGAGGACGTTACGCCAAGAAGAGAAGAGGAGAGGAAGTTATGCAACCAAAGCGTGCTGTGCCGCTTGACCTTATTCACCTTATTCACCACACAATCTATCACGAACGCTATAAATAACCCTATCCATGGATCGCATCACCGACTCAACGGTGACTCCCAGATCTCCCATCCTTTCCGTCTAAGGCTGCGGCCAGAGTGGACGCGTCACGCGACGCGACGCGGTGCGGCGCGTTTTTGACGCGGCTTCCAACGCGGCTTGATAGCCACAGTGAACGCGGTACAACGCGTCAGTTCGTAAAGCAAACTGAAAAGTTTTCATAATTTCCGTCACCTTTGCACATGAATACTGACCATAACTATTTTATTTATTAACTACTAGCTGTCCTGGCAAACGTCGTACTGCCTGCCTACTGCGTTTTTTGACATGCAGCTCCGTAGAAAAATGCCCCGCACAATGTAATTTCAAACTTTCTCGTTTTCGGTGCTTTCCCGGTCGATTTTTCTAATTCTTTTTTCGCACGAACACGTCGGAGCCCTGCACGAATAAAACACTGAAAGAATGGTGCAGATTCGTTGGTTCGTTTCCGAGCCTATTCGTGACATGCAAACACCATTCCATTTTTATTTATATAGATTTTATTAAACTGACCATAATTATGTCATCTTTCAAAATACAGTAGACGTTCGCTCGCTGCAAACGCTTTAACTGCAATGCTTTTTAAGTGCAAGTCCGCTAAGTGCAACAATTTTGCAGTTATCGCACCGCTATCCGTCAAAATCAAATGCCAACATCGATGCGATGTTTTTCGCATGCACTTTTGTTGCAGTGCGATGTTTTCTGAATGCACATTGGCTGCATTCTGCAGCGACTGACAGTTCTTTGACGTCTGTCAGCTGTTGCAGTTATCGAATTTCGTTCGGTAAGTGAAACGTAAACATGTTGCAGTTATCGAACGTCTACTGTACAACAAACGGTGAGAAGTTTTGATAAGATTTTTTGGATATTGGATCACTTCACACCATCAATGTATAATTTCCAACTCGGGTTTGTAGTACCTATTACAGGCAGCAGAAGAAATATAAATAGCAATGAAAAGAAATGAAATAAATGTCTATAATTTAACATCGAAGCAAATTTTGATTCATACTGACAGACAGAAAATCTCCCTTAGTGTTTGTTAATTCCCATCAGTTCAACCCTGCATCGCTGTTACTTTTAGATATAGAAGCTTGACGAACGCCGTAAAAGCTTCTCGGGTAAGTACAACCCTGCATTGAAGATCAGAAAAGAGGAAAAGCTTAGCGAGGGTTTTGACGAAAGAATGAAAGCTTCGTGAGCAAGCGGGAATGAGCTAGCTCTGTGGCGGTGAACGGATCATTCACTCGGATAAGTTTCGACAGTACAGTCGCGCGTGTGAGAAATTAAAAAAAAAAATGGACGCTCGTCGCTCGGAAGCGGAAGGGAATCCGAATTCCCAGGAGGACTGTCGTGAGGATTACGACAGGGTTGCAGAGACAGATTGTGACAGGTTCGCCTTGACAACCAGTAGCACACAATCAAAGTGAGCTGTCTCCTCTCTATCGGTTTAAGAGTCATAACATTTCAACAGTTTTCTAGAGGTTTTTGATGAAAAATTTCCAAGAAATATGTGATTATTGTGCTCAACCTAAAATTAAAAATGAACCATTTATCTAAATTTACCTTCAAATGCTATTTACTTCTGATGATTCAAAAGAGGTGTACATTTGGGACAATGATGATTCCCTAACCTCAAATCTACCCGTCCTTTAGGTACAAATTTTGAAATTTTATGAACAACAAGATTTAACGTATACAACAAGAGCTACCACAGGGTTGTATACGTTAAAAAATGGCGCCCTTCGTTTATTTTTAAACAGCAAGGCAATGGAACAAGTTTGTTAACTCAAAATAGTATATTTTTATTTTGAAACTATTTTTTAAGCTTACAGCCCTAGTAGAATACTTTGAGATAGTAAAATAAACGAGAGGGTGCAAACGCCTTTTTGTGCATGAAACATGGTAGGGCTAATGTGAAAGCTCTGCTTGTAATGGGTGTAGAATGACAGAGATTTCGATTATTTCCGTTAAGTCTTTAGTCATAAATTCAAAGGAATTACTGATTTTGATTCACAGAATAGGTGATAAGTGAGGTTACGAGACGCCACCGGATAATAAACATGTGGTATTATTCATGTTAATCTTTTTTACATTCACATTTAAATGCATTTGAAAAACAATTTCGTAAAATAACCGCCATGATTTGGTAAAAACGGACGAAACCCACACAAAAATCTCCGCGCGAATCGCGTGACTTTCGCATCAAAAACAGTGCATGCACTGTTTTGTCGTGCGTCGCGCGGCTAAACGCTTTCCGCTTCGCATCGTTCCGCGCGCACTCTGGCATGTTATGATTGTTTTCCCTGTATTCCAATGAACGGAGTTCTGCCGCGCGTCGACGCGCGACCTGTCAAATGCCGCATTGCACCGCGTCGCGCCGCGTGACGCGTCCACTCTGGCCGGCACCTAACAAATACCCCAGTCCGTGCGGGTTGTGGGACGCAGAGTGCTCTCGGTCTCTAGTAGCAACAACCAGTACACTCTAACATTCCTTTCCCTTCCCAGCTGACTATAAGGACTTGGCCGGCGCCGTTATTGATCAAATATGCATGAGCTGCTAAAATTGCACTTTGAGAATAAGTGGAATGTCCCAGCCCCTTATTCAGTTGGATCACAGTGCAACTGGTACCAGTTCAGATCAATCACGGAGGAGCAACCATTGACATGTATAGTCAGAATTGATCGTGATCGTTTATCAAAAATTAACTATTTACTCTAGAAACCTAATTTTTGATCGCTGGCAACTACGAGGATGTCATGATAAAATTTTTGATTCGATTTTGGCTATATTTGATTAGATAATTCAGATAATGTTTTGACCCAATCTCCCCCCTCTGACCCATTTGTCACCCCCAACGACGGTAACTTATGTTGTAAACTAGATGCAGGTTGATGTTGCAAAAATAAGATTGCAACAAAAAGTATACTGGACTAATCAAGATAATAACCTATTTTGTTATGATCAGATCCTTATTTGTATCAACATTTGATACAATTTTATAACATTATTGTCTAAAATGTCGAAGGATCAAAACTAAATTATATGAAAATGAGTTGTCAAACATCTGTAATACAATTGAGTTATAGTTTTTTAAAAATTTCATGTTGAACATGAGTACATCACAATGAGTTATAAATATCATGATTTGTTATAATTATGTTATATTTTTGTTAGAATTTTCTAGTCTGAATTTCATGCGGTCGTGGATGAATCTGGAAGTTATGTCTTCTTTCTGGAAATTCTTAAGAAATATCTCTTGGAATGCCTCTAAGGATTTACCACAAGATTGGAATTCTTTTTGAATTCCTCCCGGAGGTTCTGTCGGTTTCCTACCAGCATTTTTCCGACAATTCTTTCCCGAATTCTTCCTTCAGAATCTTCCAGGATTCATGAACTCCGGCCGATTTCCTCTGGAGTTCTTCAAGGGTATCTTACAGAATTTCTGTTCAGGGGGTTTCCCGGTATTCATGCTGCGTTATCCCCAAAGACATTTTCGCGGAATTTCTACCAAGATTTATCAAGAGGATCTCTCAATATATCTTTCGCAGATTTGTTCGCGGAATACCTCCTAGAGTTGCTCTTGGGATTCCTCTCTTGATTTTCCGCGATTCCTTGTGGTGTTCCTTTGAAACTTTCCCAGAAGATCTTCCCGGGATTTCTCTCCCTGAATTGCTTCAAGCGTTATTCCTGGGATTTCTGCTAGTGCTCCACCAAGGATTCCTTAAGGAGTTGTTTACGAATTTTCTGCATTAGCTTCTCCCAGGATTTCTTCCGAAGTTTCTCATGTAATTACTTTAAGAAATTTCCGTAGGCTTTATTCTAGAGTTTCTCCCTGGATTTCTACAGGAGTTCTAGCTGGGATATTTCTTAATGTTCTCCTGGGATTCCTTTTGAAGTTAAGCTTGAGATTTCTCTCAGAGTTTCTTCCGGGACTTCTCTCAAAAGATTTTTTTCTATTTTTGGTCCTGGGATGTCTCTCAGAGTTTTTTTTTCTAATTTTGCCCTGCACTTCTAGGATTTCTGCTGGAGCCATTGCTCATACTTCTCATGAAGCTCTTCCCGTGATTTCTTTCAGATCATTTCCAGGTTTTGTCCCTTAGTTGTTTTCCGGATTGCAGTGATCCACTTTTTTACAGATTTTCTCGGGATTATTTATAGAGCTCTGCCGGAAATCTCTACCAGAAATTGTCCTGTGATTCTGTAGGCTCCTATGAGGATTTCCTTAATAGTTGCTCCTGGATATTTTACAAGGACTTTCCATAAGTTTTTCTCGGAATGTCTCCTGGGATAACCTTCACAGCAAAAAGATTCTTGTGATATCACATCATTTTCGATGCACATCAGACGCGACTGTACATATTACATCCTTTCTATGCAGCTAATTAGCCCCGCAGCTTGACAGGGGTTCTAGCAATCGCTAGAACCGGAACGACAGATGAATCATATATAAATAAAATATTGGCATGGAGTCGTACACGGATCCGTCCATTGTGAGGCATATCCTCGTGGAAAATTTTCGAAAAAATATTTTTGGGAAGGTCATTTTATAAGCTTTATTCGCTGAAATTATTGGAATGCACTTTTTTTTCGTTTTTGAGTTATGACCAGTGAAGAGAATTGTCAGACAAAAGAGGCACAAAACAAGCAAAAAAGAAGGTGCGACGATTACTCTTTATCCCTACTGGTGACAGATAATGACATGATCTCAATTTTTTTTTGTTGCAGACAAAACAGAAGCTGAATTTGTGGTGGTATCACATTTCCCGGAATGCCACTTCCCGGAATGCCATTTCTCGGAGCGACATTTCCCGGAATGACATTTCCCGGAATGATACATTTCCCGGAATGATAATTTTCCCGGAATGCCACTTCCTGGAATGATCATTTTCCCGGAAAGTCATTTCCTGGAATGCCATTTGCCGGAGTGACATTTCCCGGAATTACTAATTTCGCGAAATGAGGTATCAAGTCATTAGGGAGCTAGCGTGCTAGGTTATTGAATTGAATGGCTTAAATTCTAAGGACGGACATTGGGCAGCCTAGTCGAATAGTTTGATTTTGATATGTGCTCGAGGTATGTGCACCTTGAAAGAACAGCCTATTTTCAAAAGAAGGAAAAATCTCTGATGGGAGAGTTTGTGATGTGGTCAATGTTACAGTATCATAGCATCCTAATTAAATGAATTGCTATTGTTGTATACATATACTTCGAAAGAACAACCTATTTTTAAAAGAAGGAAAAATCTCTGATGAGAGAGATAGTAGTATGTATATGCATCTATGATAATCAAGCCATTCAACTCGGCTGCTATACTGTACTATTGGCGGCCACTCTACTAGCTTTCCCATCAGAGATTTTTCCTTCTTTTGAAAATAGGTTGTTCTTTCGAGGTGTATCACGTGTTTCATAATAATACCATTCCATTAGGCTGCCCACTGGCCGTCCTTTTAAAGCTGTGGTAGTTTGCTTCAAAATGGAGTACAGGCTGATAGGTTGGTTGCACTTGTTGTTTTTTTTGGTATGTACTTTGCGATGGTGGATGAGAAGGTCTAAGGGCTGTCGACTAAAACACCTTGGATTTATCACAGACAACCGGCTGGTTGGTCCGATGAGAGCACGACATACGAAGTCCTTCACGGACAACCGGATGGTTGGTCCAATGAGAACATTAATCAAATTCCCTCACGGACAACCACTCCGGGAAATGGCATTCCGCGAAATGTGTCATTCCGGGAAATGCCATTCCGGATAATGTGTCATTCCGGGAAATGTCACTCCGGGAAATGGCATTCCGGGAAATGTGTCATTCCGGGAAATGTCACTCCGGGAAATGGCATTCCGGGAGATGGCATTCCGGGAAATGTGATACCACCGAATTTGTTACGTACTTTTCAACTCGTGAATAATCAATTATTACTAACCCAAAGTCGAAACTATTTGATGATAGAGCTTCACCAGAGTTGCATTGTTTACCGACTCGAAGTTACCGTTCGAAAATCGCAATGCAAGGCTTAAAAATCTTCAAACTGGTGGTGTACGATGTTAATCCCATTATTTTCAAGTTGGGACAAACTTATGTCGCATGGGTTGTTTTGTCGCAACAAAAACAGGTTGCGACATTGTCGTTATTGTTGCGCGATGGTTGAATTTTGATTCACTGATTATGACCAATTTTGTTGAAAAATGTCCAAATGTGCCATAAGAGCCTTTTCTTTGAAAAATCATAACTCAAGAACGAAGCGTCGTAGAAACAAAGTTTTTCAATGAAAATGAAAGCAATTTTTTTCAGAAATCCAAAAAAAAATATGAAATGGAAAAACTTTTCCACAAAATTTTTCACTGTTGAGAAAATTTATAAAGAAAAACCGAAAAAACTATGTCCGAACTCGCGGAAAATTAAAAAAAAAATGAGAAAGTAATTTCATAAGCTTTGATCGCTGAAATTTTTGGAATGCACTTAATTTTGTGAAAAATGACCATATAAAATAGGCTTACATGGTCATTTTTACATAATTGACCATAACTCAGTAACGAGAAAAAAAGTACATTCCAAAAATTTCAGCGATCAAAGCTTATAAAATTACATTCCTAAAAATAGTTTTTCCGGCTTTTCTTTATGCATTTTCTCAAACTTTTTCCACTTCATATTTTTTTTTTTGATTCCTGAGAAAATTTACTTTTATTTCCAATAAAAAACTGTGTTTCTACGATGCTTCGTTCTTGATTTTTCAAAGAAAAGGTTTCTATGGCACATATGGACATTTTTTTAAAAAAATTGGCCATAACTCAAAAACGAAAAAAAGTGCATTCTAAAAATTTCCTTTCTCAAAAATATTTTTTCGAAAATTTTCCACGAGTTCGGGCATAGTTTTTCCGGCTATAAGATATACTGAATGGATCATTGAATTTTTGTAATGTTTGGATGTCATTCGTTTTTGAATAAAATGGCAAAGCAATTTCTTGCAATTGACCCAAAATAATTCTGGGAACATCTAGAAGTATTCCTTAACCGATTTTTGTTTTATTTCCGAAGGAGTTTTCAAAAATGTTCTAACGAGAATTCAGCGATTTGGTGGAATTTCTAGGAAATAAATCTTGCGCATTTTCCCTTACATTTTTTTACCTAATTTTTGAAGATGTTTTTGAATAGTTTTTAAATATATATATATATATATTTTCTTTAAAATTTGTACCATTTTTTTTTTAATTTTATAAACTTTAGAAATCGCTTCTGGAAAAACCTGGAGAACTTAGGGAATTTTTCGTTTTGTCTTGTTAGTAGACAGTAGAAAAATGCTACTCATTGCTTGCTCACTTGTGGTAAACATTAAGTAACATTCCAAATTTCGTACGTTTTGTGGATGATGAGTCAATGTGAGTCGAAAAATGTACTAGGAAGCGATTTCATTTCACCTTAAGTTTACGGAAGATTCGCACACTTTTCCAGTCAAGTATGCAACCGTATGAAGCAATATGGATAGATAAACTGATGCCGCAAATTCATTCATCGATATATGAATAAACATATTCTTTATGTATATTATTACATGTCATTAAAGAGAGTGTGTGCACTAATAGCTAACTGATTAAACCCACATCGCAACCGCCCCCAAGATTAACTGACACGGATAGACCGCTCGAAGTCGATACGAATAGGTTGTACAGGCAACAGGTTGTTTGACATCGACCCCATTCTATATGACTGACAAAATACACCGAAGAATTTGGATTGCCTGCACGTTGATAAATACTACAGAGACTGGTGTAGTAACGGGACGCTAGTTTATTAGTACATGGTTGGCTCTCTCACCCTTGGCGAGCATGTTTACACAGCTGGTACCCAAAAGGCGATTTCTGCTGTTTCTGCCGATGATGATCTTCGTCATCGAGTGATTTTTTTTTCAGCTCTTGTACATTCCGCATGCTTTCCGAAAAATGAGAAGTTTTCAACTGAAGCAAGGCAGGAAACAAGTTCGGCTTATTTGCACAAACCCCAAGCTCTAGTGCCGTGGTGGTGACGGTTGCGTCATGGGTCGCGCCGGTGGTTGATGTTGATATATGTATGCACGCTATGTCTGAACCAGCAGATTATAAAAAATAAATGTACATCGGGTTTCTTTCCATAAAACATCAGTATTTAAGCTATATTTTCATTTTCAGAAGGTTTCAAAATATTCTATCGGGGAAATTTTGATTTTTCCATCTTTTTGATCGTTTTTCATACAAATTTGCTTGAAATCCTCATTTTCGGTCAATTTCTCTCCCATACAAAATGTATGGAAAAATTTTCACCGATAGAATATTTTAAAACCTTCTGCAAATGAAAATATAGCATGAATACTGATGTTTTATGGAAAGAAACCCGATGTACATTCAATTTTTATAATCTGCTGGTTCAGACATAGCGTGGTATGTACGGATGATGATGAATGCCAAATTCGCGTTCGAATCGCGACGTGTACGGAATGCTTGACAATCTCGCTCTACCTAGCCTAGCATGATAGTGTTGAAGTGGGACTTGGACGGGCGTGGGATATGTTTAGGTTGAATAATTTGGGAACAATTTTTGAAAGTTTTAGTTATGGAGTCCATATTAGTGGGTTGGGATCGAATCCCGTTCTGATCGATAGACATGATGCTTTGTAAATTTGCCTGGTTCTGAAGGTTTTAAAGTTGATTGATCACCACCGCAATTGATGAAGTGATCAACTGACAAACAAAGGATTATCTCAGGTAATAAATGAGAAAATGTTCATAACATACTAAGCTGAGAAGCAATCTTTGTTCCAGTAGTGATGAGATACCAGAAAAATAAGGCATGATGAGCTGCAAACAAAAAAAGACACATGTTTTGCAAAGGCAAACACCTATAGAAGTTTCGAAGTTTACTGAGGAGTGTCAAGCATTATCTTGCTGATGCTTTCTGGATAGGCTAAACATATTGTGTCATTATCCCAATTGGGAGAGAATCAGCCAACATTTTATGAACTTGTAAATTCATACCATAACCAATACCAAAACAGCCCACCCCGTGATCGACTTTATTTCTATTCCGGTTGGATTATGTAGTCCGCGCTCGTCACTTCCCGTTTGAAACAATCGAAAGCAATTTATGTCTCTATACACAAGTCACCTAGTATCAAGAAATTCAAACCGAAAAAAAAACTAGTGCATGACGAGTTTATCAGAGGCAAAGTTCTAGCTTGCGAAAGACAAACACCGGTGCGGTGGCTCCTATTGCGTCTACTCGGAAAGCAAGGTGCCTGTGAACGAAGGGGGCGAAACCCGGCGGTGGCAGGGCATCGGAATGCAGGAATCAATTGATATGACATAGCTGGGGCCGGTTCCAAGACATGGATGGATGGATGGATGGATAGAAGTAGCAGCGAACAGACTCACTGTATGTATGTATAAGGTAAAGGAATGTGTGAAAACAAAAACGGCAACCGCTGCCTGGCTGGGCCAGATCGCGTACGCTTGAAGAAATGCAAAAAAGAGTTAATGGAATAGTTTTGTGCAGTCGTAAAAGGAAGAAACGGCTTGACTTGGCCCAATCGGACGAACACACATGCGCGCACCACTTGAAAACCGCTTTTGTCCAGCCAGCAGAGCAGCGCATACGTCTGCGGATTAGTAGAGCGAAAGATAGCCCCCGAAACAGGGGAGAGAGGTGTGATAATGATATTCAAATCACATTCCCGGTCTTCTGTTTCGGGTTTCAGTTTTGGAGCGTAGCTCTATATCAGTTACGCTCACGCAAATTAATTAGCATAAAACATATCACGTACCTGGCACTCATTCGAGAGAGGGATAGTCGGAGAGTTCGCGAATAAACTCGGGAAACTACGGCTCCCATAGGACAAAACGTTCATACGCCAGTGCCATTCAACACTAGCAAAGTCTAGCAGTATAGTGTGTGCGTTGTGGCAAACCATTCGATAAGGTGGAGGCGTTAGCCGTTTGCTGCGACCAGTTTACGCGGAGAATGCCAATTAACCGAAAAACCTGCCGTTTTTTACGATCTCTTTGTTGCCAACGAGAAAGTGACTCTTTGAAGAAGATATGTTACGGTTTTTGGAATTTCCGGGCCTTTTACGATCTATTGTCAGTAGCATACGGTCATCTACGTATGTGCCAAGCGGTCTGCCTCAAGTAGCACACTGACAGTTGCTTGACACACTGGACGTATAAGTACTTCATACGACCTTCCAGATGTCATCAACTCTCAAGCGCTAGAGCCGGACAAGGTCGTCCCGAATGTCTGTTCTGTTGGCCCTTTGATTGACACCGAATCCACTACTGTACACAAGCTCACAAGATGCCTTCTAAGGTCTTTCCGTTTACGTAATTAAATTTCGCTCTAAATGTAAACACAACCCGGTCAATCATGCCCCCCAACAGACAGCCAAGTCCGAGCACATTCTTCGATAATGAATGTGTCACCCTCTGGCCATATGTAGATCGTCGTCCACAACACGGTTGTCGTCCACGGTTGGATCTGCGTGATTTAATCATGCTTGTTAATCAGTCGCCGCCGCCACCACCGCCGTCGCCGAGTTAGTTTTTCGTTCGCAGTAATTGAGCTGCATTTTTTCACGCTGCGCTAATGGCTTTCAGCAGAAGAATCGTATTACTTACTTCACTGTAGTTTGCTGCACAAGAAATAACGTCTCCGATTCTGGTTCGATTCTAAACAAAACAGTTCACAGTCATGTTCATGTATCACCATGGGCAGGGGTTCTCAATTTTGTCATGCCGAACGCTACTTTTTCGTATTTAGTACGTGAGAACGTCATAAAATGATGAGAGAAGTCTGTAGTCGATTTACAGAATTAATAAAAAAATATATTTTAACAAATAAAATTGCCAAAAATCTTCCCAAAACCCTATCAGTTTAGGTATAAATCCTTCGATGGAACTGAACAAAACTCAGAAATGTTTCTTCCTGCCAATGATTTTGATTTTGTCATAAATCTGTCAAATATCACACAAAGTATATGATAATAAACTCAATAAAATTGGACAAGTTTCTCTCTATGTTTTTGTCAAACATACAAATTGTTCACCGATGATTTGTATGTAGATAGATTTTGATAAACATTTTGAAAAATAATGCATCAAAGATTTTCACAAGAATATATGTCACTTTTTTAAAGACGCGGACACGTTCAATGCTTCCAGTGAGCTTTTCGCTCTTTTAAGGAAGCACGACACTAGACAACGGACTAGCATGCAACGCCCAGTGGCACAGCCGAAAACTTTTCCTGACAGCTGCGGCGGGAATCGAACCCGCGCTCCTCAGCACGATGCGACTAAGAGCTTGGTGACCCTAGCCGCACGACCACGGAGCCGCACTTTTGGCAAACTTCATTGTCACATTTCAAATGTTCCAAGATAAACACATTCATCAACAACTTCAATCAGTTCTTCAGCAAAAAAAAAAAACACCACAAGGCCTGTCTCCGTCTCTACTCGCATTCATGTACTTCGTCTTGCCGAGGAGCATGCGAGGTCGTGTGAGAATAGTGCCATACCTTTGAACGTCAGACCTTCTAATCATTCCTCCGAGTGCAATGTTGAACATTCAATTTGAAAGAACATCGCCCTGTTCTAATCCATCCTATGGTCACAAACGAGGTTGCCACTTCGTCTGCGATCCGAACACTTGATTTTGATCCCTGTAATGTGGAGCGTATCAGTCTATTTAGCTTCGCCGGAAAACCATGTTCTGAAATTACCTGCCAAAGCTGCTTTCTTTTCACTCAACCGTACGGTGCGGAATCAAGGATTTGTGGATAGTCTGCGAGTTGTACTCCCGAAATTTGTCTAGAATCACCCGCAAGTTAAGCTCAGGTAAAATTGAGCCTTTTTCTGTAAGTAATGTTGTCATTTATTTAACTGGCAGCATTTTACCGAAACGATGATGTCAGAAGGATGTAAAGAATAATCAAATTGACAATTCTTACAGGAGTTCCTTGTGGAATTCATCCTTGTGCAATTTCTCAAACTGTTACTTCTGGGAATGTCCCAGTTTTTTTGGTTATGCTTCTGAAATTCTCCCCGAAGTTCTCTCAGGAGCTCCTTAAGTCGTTTCTTTTGCGATTCATACAACAGTCCCTTTTGAGATTCTTCAAGAAGCACTTTCTAGGTTCCTTCTTAGAGTTCTCCCAGAATTCCTTCTGTCATACTTCTGAGAATTTATTCTAAAATTGTCTCAAGCAGTTCCTCAGGAATTCATAAGAGTTTTCCGGAAATATCTCCATAATAACCCTGAAAATTTCTTCAGAATCTACACAGAACATCTTCCAGAAGTACCCCGGGAAATCCTTCAGGACTTCTACGAGAATTCCTCTTGGAGTTCCTAGGAAATACCTACTGGAGCCCTCGGAAATACTTCCATGGCTTCCCCAGGAATACAGGGGATGGCCAAAATGTTTGGGATAGGCAACTTTTTTTTCTCTCCCAAAAATGTTCAACATTCTGTAACTTTTCATAGAGTGCATAAAAACTCTCAAATTTTGATTGTTTGTTCACCTATTATATGTGCATGATTGGTACAAATTTGAGCTCGATTGGTTAATCTCTCGCGAAGTTAGAACCGATCTGGTAAAATACTATTTTTTAGACAACTAATATTTGAACTGTCATATCTCGGAAACCAGTGAACCGAATTGAATGAAATTTTTAAAGTTTATCAACAATATATTGATACTTGATACGACGCCACAAAATGTAATATTTTCTCACGATGAATTAAGTTATACCAGTTTAACATTTTGACCCATTTAGAGGAAAATAAGTCAAATTTACAATATCATACAAAAATTACTAAATGTGTTATTTTTTCAATCCAAATAGGCTCTAATATATTTTATCAGAGATGTCTTCAGAACAGATACAGAAAATCTTTGGATATTAACACTAAAATAATATGACATTGTTGTAAAAAAAAAAACATTTTTTCGAGAGAGATCAAAAAAGTTTCAATTTATGATAACTTTTTCCAACGTTCAAAAAGTATCTATGTTTTAATGACATGAGAAGCATCAATGTATTGTTGATAAACGTTCAAAAGTTCATTAAAATCGGTTCACTGGTTTCCGAGATATGACAGTTAAAAAATTAGTTGTCTAAAAAAAGTGTTTTACGAGAACGATTCTAGCTTCGTGAAAGATTAACCAATCGAGCTCAAAATTGTACCAATGATGCACATATAGTAGGTAAGGGGCTGTCCATAAACCACGTGGTCATTTTTTTGGGACTTCTCAACCCCCCCCCCCCCCCCCCCCCCCCGCGTGGTCATTAGTCCATACAAAATGTTTTATTCGTCCATACAAAATGGTCATTGGCCGAACCCTCCCCCCCTCTCATGACCACGTGGTTTATGGACAGCCCCTAAACATACAGAATTTTTTTATGCACTCTATGAAAAGCTAGAGCGCACAGTGTTCGAAATCGATGATTTTACGATCAAAATTAAATAACTTTTTTTAGGTTGGTTCTAGAGGTTTGGCGTGTTCTACAAAGATTTTTTGCATGTTAAAAGGCGTATTTTGATAAAATGTAATAAATGATTAATCCCCCTAGAAGTGAGATAAAAAAATTATTTTTTCGAAATATTTTTTTAGAGGTTTGACGTCTTCAGCAAAGTTGTAGCCCATAATAAGAGAACAAAAATCGTAGAACATGTCAAAGCTCCATCTCTTACGGTTTTCGAGATATGGAGCGTTTTGTGCGAAGTACCCCTAAAACTAGTTTTTTCAGTGTAGCTTCAACAGATAACATCCTACAGTTTTGTGACCTTCTACAAACTTGTTCAGGACGCCAAATTACACATTTCTTCCGAAGATGTCAAGTCATTATATCTTAAAACAAAAAAGTTATAGGCAAATTTATCATATTTTAAGGTGTACTTTCACCTTAAGTAACTATTTCCGGCGCAAAATGGCGCAGATGGCTCAGTCGGTAGTTGAAAGATTAGACTTTGTACTATCACTTGGGGGTGGAAACCCTCGTGGGCAATAGTGGGAAAGGTGGTTTAAATACATGACAAAAACTAATTATTTTGCCTGTAATACAAGCAAAATAAATAAAAATTAATCATTTAGGAGCCCGCAGTAATTTTTACTCCATTGCGTTATTTCCAGCAATATTTTACAACATTTTTGAGCATGATTTATTTATTTATTTACTTAAATTAGCGACACTTTACACCAAAGTTGCATTCGTGTCGTTTTTGAGCATTGTTTTTACCAAACATAATATTTTATTCATGATTTTGAATTCATATTGTTTACTATCAGATGGTCAGACAGTTTCTGATAAAGTTACTTTAAAATTACCTATTTGAAGTTTTTTTGGGGCAATATTCAAGTTAAGTAGCGCTAGAAATAGGAAGAAGGAAATATTAAACAGTTCAAGATGTGCATCAAAACACATAGTAGATTTTTTTGTTATTTTTTCATGTATTTATATTTATATTTGTTGTTTGACTTTTCAACTACGGAATCAGTATCGGAAAACACCAGGAGAAGTTTTGATTCGTCCGATAGCAGATTAACAGCTTTTGCGGTAATCCACGAGTTTGACTTACAACTGGGAAGCAATAGAATTATATCAGATATAAATCAATAAAATACAGGGGTGCCGAGAAATAACGCGATAGTTTTTTTTTTAATTTCAAACATTATTTTTAATCTCTTGACGTTAATCAATTACATGTTACGTCCCATCGTCTGCATCATGAGTTAATTGAAGTACTTTTCATATTTTAACAGTACTTTTCAAAAAAATCGGGTTGAAAATAAAATTTTATATCAAATTGATCATTTGATATAAAAGATTAACTTTATTTTCACCAGGAAATCGTCAAAATATGTATTGAAGAATGTAAAATTACAACTACCTTAATAAGAACTGCGAAGGTATTTATCAAAACGCATTTGATATTCTAACCACCGTAGCCATTCAGTTTTATGACTATTGAGTAGGTTGTCATTCATTTGGGCATAGATATGTTGTCATAAGTTTGAAAAAATTCAATACTTTTATTTAGAACTAGCTTTAGTTATAACTCTCGGGAACAATATTTTGTTCTGATGTTTTAATTTTTAGTGATAAAAACTCACTGGTTTGGAAAAACGTTGTAAAATATTGCCGGAAGAAACACAGTGCAGTAAAACTTACTGTGGGCTTCTTATTTATTATTTTTTTATTTATTTTGCTTGTATTACAGGCAAAATAATTAGTTTTTGTCATGTATTTAAACCACCTTTCCCACTATTGCCTACGAGGGTTTCCACCCCCAAGTGATAGTAAAAAGTCTAATCTTTCAACTACCGACTGAGCCATCTGCGCCATTTTGCGCCGGAAATAGTTACTTAAGGTGAAAGTACACCTTAAAATATGATAAATTTGCCTATAACTTTTTTGTTTTAAGATATAATGCCTTGACATCTTCGGAAGAAATGTGTAATTCGACGTCTTGAACAAGTTTGTAAAAGGTCACAAAACTGTAGGATGTTATCTGTTGAAGCTACACTGAAAAAACTAGTTTTAGGGGTACTTCGCACAAAACGCTCCATATCTCGAAAACCGTAAGAAATGGAGCTTTGACATGTTCTACGATTTTTGTTCTCTTATTATGGGCTACAACTTTGCTGAAGACGTCAAACCTCTAAAAAAATATTTCGAAAAAATATTTTTTTTATCTCACTTCTAGGGGGATTAATCATTTATTATATTTTATCAAAAGACGCCTTTTAACATGCAGAAAAACTTTGTAGAACACGCCAAACCTCTAGAACCAACCTAAAAAAAGTTATTTAATTTTGATCGTAAAATCATCGATTTCGAACACTGTGGAGCGTTTTGAACTTTTTGATCGAGAAAAAAAGTTGCCTATCCCAAACATTTTGGCCACCCCCTGTACTTTCAAGAATTAAACGAGATATTTCTAGAAATTTATTAAGAATGATTCCAGAATTTTTGGCCAAACCTCTCCAGGATTTTCCAGGGAATTCTACCACGGTAATTCCTTCATATATGATCTCAAAATTCTCTCTAGGATTTTGATTTCCATGAAATTTGTTTTAGAAGTTCAAGATTTCTCCAAAAAGTCCTCTAGTAATAATGCCTGGAAACTCATCCAGCAGTTCCCTAAAAATATTTGCACAAATTTCTCATAAAAAAAAATCCTCCAGAGGAAATTCCCGAGTAGCTCTTGAGAAAATTTCCGAGGAACTCCTGAGTGAAGGAATTCTCATGGAACTTCTTTTGGTATCCCGAGGAACTCCCGCATAAATTTCTGAGCAACACCTTGAAGAATTCACATGGAACTCGATGAACTCCTGAGTAACTCGTTGATAAATCGCCGGGAAACTCCTGCAGAATTACCTATGGAAATCCTGAATGAATTTCCTGAGAAGTACTAAAAAACTACCGGAATCTCATAGGATAATTGCTGAGTAACTCCAGAAGGAATTCGCGAAGTTATGAAGGAATGTCGTGGAACAACCTCCGAGAAACTTCTGATAGAACTGCTGGAAAAATCATAATCATATCTGCAGAAATTCCCAAGGTACATCTGCAGAAATCGACTGAGAACTCCTAGAAAAATTTACTGGGAAGTCATGGAGAAATTTTCGAGGAAGTTCTGGAGTGATTCCCAAGAAACTTCTGAAAAAAAAAACTCTCAGATGAATTCCAATGGAGCTCCTGGAGGAATTTCCGAGGAACTCCTGGAGGAGCTTCCGAAGGAAAAACGCCTGGAAGAATTCTATACAAGAAGTCATGTATAAACTTCTGCAGAAATTCCCGGGCAACTCCCGGATGCATTTCTGGGAATTTCTGGACGGTTTCCCGGTAGCTCCTGGAATAAATTCCGTGAAATTCCTGAAGTAATTACCGAGGAACTTTTGGAGGGAATCCCGAGGAACAACTGGAGCAATTCCGGCGGATCTTCTGGAGGTACTCCCGAGGAACTCTTGTAGGAATTTCCGAGAAGCTCTTTGAGGAATTCTAGGTATTCCTGCAAGAATTCTCGATCAACTCCCGGAAAAAGTCCCATGGAACTCCTACACCATTTTCCGAGGAGCTCCTAGAGGAATTTCCAAGGAACTGCTGAAGGAGTTCCCGAGGCACTCCTAGAGAAATTGCCGAGGAATTCGTGGCGAAATTTCCGAGAAACTCCCGATGAACTTTTGGACGAAATTCCGAGGAACTCTTTGAGGAATTCTAGGTATTCCCGGAAGAATTCTCGATCAACTCCCGGGAAAATTACCATTAAACTCCTGCACCATTTTCCGAGGAGCTCCTAGAGGAATTTCCAAGGAACTGCTGAAGGAGTTCCCGAGGCACTCCTAGAGAAATTCCCGAGGAATTCCTGGCAAAATTTAGAGAAACTGCTTAAGGACCCATAATTCACAAACATTACTAGACAGAGAAATTGCTTCTCTTTCCTATAGTGGCGGTGGATAATACAGGATCAATTAAACAGGATCCACAGATGTGAAATAGCGGTTTGTTTCAAAATGCAGTTTCGTCCTTTTGAAAAGTTGGTGCCGAAATATTTGAACTGCTCCCTTCACCAGGCTGCCACCATTGTTTTGTCTGTCAGCAAATATCTTTCCCGGTCATTACACTGAACGGCGGTTTGCGGTGAAAATTACTATTCTGAGGGTCAATTTAAATACACAACGCCACTAAATTTGTGCAGACTAAGTTTCGTTTCAATTCAACAGAATTATGTTTTCAATTTTACCATGGACTCGATTTTTAATTAAAAAAAGTTTCTGTTGACAACCGGATTCGAACCAAGAACCTTGACATCACCAAGCTTGCACGCTACCACTCGGCTATCGAACCGGTTGATGTGAGAAGAAGCAAAACGCACACACGAAGCGTTGGTGGGTCGATGGTTATGTTTTGCCATGGTAAATTTAAAAACATTTTAATGCTTGTCATTACTGCAAGCCGCCTTTCAGTGTATACAGTTGGTGCTGTGCACCATTGACAGTTGTATAAAACCTCCGCATATCGTTCCAGTCCACGCTTTCCTGCGTTCTAGCAGGAACGTTACTACCAAAACTTCAACACTTCATTCGAACATAATATATTTATTTTAACTCTTGGGAACTCTTCTACAATCTGATGCAACCCTAGACATATTCAGTCAGCTACAGTTGTACACCACTGACCCAGTGCAGTGGTGGCACCCCTGTCAGGTCAACCTGTCGTCGCTTGTTGTCCCCATTATTGGGGAGGGTGACTTGTGCGATTCAATGGGCCACTTACCAACTACCCTTCGCTGGCCATTTGTCGTTTGTTCGTTCATTCGTTCGTACAAATTTAATCTTGAAAGCTCAAATTGAGTCAAGTTTCCGTTTTTGGACATCCTTTAATGACAACCAACAGCAGCGTCGTCGCCGTCGCCGTCCGTGTCGTTCGATGCTGCTGTGGGTCACCACAGAAGTAAACCACCGTGATTTGTTTGGCGGGTCGTTATTTTTTTGCTGTCTAAACTAGCACACCCTAGTGAATGATTGCTACCAAGTATAACCAGATCAGCCAAAACATTCACAAATATGCCATGATGGTAGCAGCAACGACAACAACAACAACAGAGGCTTAATTGTCTATGGTTTCTCGCATGATTATCTGTCGCGACTGTGGATTCGCGTTCGGTTTGTATAGCAAAAATGCAGCACTAGCAACGGTCACCGATGGATATGGATGAGTTATAGAGAGAAACATAAATATACTCGACTCTTCGAGTCTCAGTCTGGTCCATGTATGGACAGATGGTAGATGTTTACGCGATGGTTTATTTCTAATGACAGACTCATGCGCCACCATTCTCCAAAACAAACTGCTGGCACAGGATTTGGAATAAACGTATACGTATGGCGAATGCAGTGTCAAGCAGTTCAAGTGGTAGAAAGGGATCTTTGCGATTCGTATAATTGCACTGACAATTTCGTAACTGTAACCAAAAAAACCGAAAGTGTCGTATTGATGTCACTGTATTTCGACAGAAATTTTAATAAACTTCCATAAAGTCGAGTTCTGTTGAAAATTGGAGAATACCTTGTGCATGAATGAATATGTATTCTTAACTTGTTTCAAATGTTGATAAAAACTACTACAATCTACAATCTACTATGAGCTAGTTTTTAGTTGTTGAAACTTAAAGATCTTGACTGTTTCATTCGATGTTTTCAAAGCGACACATAAAGTAAAGCGTGTGTATTGCATTAGTCGTTCGCTGCACTTCTACTCCCAAGTCCAGTGCTTTTTTTCCAAAATGTTCTGTTGTGCAGCACCACGCTTTATCTACACATTTTCCGGGCTACCCAAACCCAACAAAATGCGATGATCGCGGGCAGCAAAGTGACGATTCTGATATGGGCGGCAGGCAAAAGACCGACCGACCGTTTTAAATAAATCAATTCGCGTCGTAATGCAATACAATTCCGCTCCACTCGGCTCCATTCATTCAGCCTAAGCAACGAAAGGCGAGAGCGAGTTGTCACATCACAACACAACGGACACGGACGGGCTGCGATGATGATGTGGGTGTGTTTGTGGTTGCACTGCACGGCGCATAGAAAGATCCGAGCAGCTGATTTGAATAATGGTACATTAATTTATTTACCCGACCAACCGACTGTCATATTAATTGTTGAATATCAGACGGCGAGAGCCGACTACGACTGCTCGATGCACCACCCAAGTTACTTCCTGTGGAACTGAACTGAAATGCATGATGCATATATGTATAAAATGGTAGAGTGCGTTGGATCTCATCGCTTGCATCTCACATCTCACAGCGACCATCTGAAAGACCTTTTATTTAAACGATCAGCGTTGTCGTCTTCGCAAACCCATATTGTAAAACAATTAGTGCACACTACTGTGTCTCTGTAAGAAAACACTACTTGCGTTAGAAATTTCTAGACCATAATTATTGGGGTGTGGGACCACTTTGGCAGGGGACGTATGTCACCGTGTTCACCGTACATTTGAACATATGGATATATTATGAAAAAAAACAGCTCAGGTGAGATTTGAACTCACAACCCTTATACGCTAGATAAGTGCTTTACCAACTAAGCTACCGATCGAATTGATGACACGGCATGTCAGTTGCCATAAAGAAATTAAAATCTCTTCGATCATGCAGCATCTTCATCAAACCATAAATTTTACCAAATCTGCGCAATATTAATGTTTATTTTTTTTCTTTTTTCAGGTACGTATTGACCTTTATAATTCAATTGATTGGAAACCAGGTAAACTTTTTAGAACTATATTCATTGGATCAATCAGAATACGCTATTAGGCTAGAAGTGTACCAGTTATGGCTATAGTTATAGTACCTCAAATTCACCGTAGTGATTATCAAACTTTACGATGCAAATCAACATCAAATAGGGGAACTTACGTGTTTTCGACAATTTTGTTCTCTTCGTCATGGAGGGTTTTTTGAAAGCTGTTGATCTCAAAGTTGGCCTCAAAACCTTCCCAACCAAGCTGAGTTATATGCCCAAATTTCAGGCAATTTGGCCCACAAAAACCCCCCATGACAAAAAGAGAACAAACCTGCCGATAATACTCTTTGTCACCCTATTTTGTGAGTAAAGATCACGTTCAAATTGGATGGTTGCACTCATTTGAACATCAAAATTTGCTCAAATCATAATATAAATAAATAATTTCCCTTAAAATTTCGGATCGCTTGCAACCTATTTCGCCATAGTGTACTAGTTATGGCTTATCTCTTAAGGAATGCATGTGAAAAGCGCGAAGTGGAACAGAAATTAAAAGAAAATGTGTCCATAACTGGTACAGGGTTTCTCTGTTTGGCACACGTCGTAATAAATACTAATAGCAGCCAAACTCCGTTTCCACATTTTTTTTTGACTTTTCCACTTCTTGGTAAAGAGTTCGGACCTAGTTGATCCATCTCGCTCTTTCCACATTTTTCCTGTAAAGTTTGGAATCTAAGCTATGATACAATATATTGACGACGTTCGCAGATCTTCTTATTTTTTTTTTGTAGAAATAGTATTCTTTAGATCGTGCCAGGACTGGTACATGACTGTGCATATAACCTTATTTATGTATATACAGCCATTCCTTAAAAAACAAACTCGAAAACAAAAGTGCTCCGATATTGCTCAAATTTTATGATCGTTACCGAAAATAATTAGACCCGCATTTGTTTGTTTCGCCAAAAAATAGGGTAGTTGAAAAACGAAATTTCTATTTTTTTTAATTTTCAAACCCGTTTACTTTTTTATGATAATTCCAAGTTTTGTGCTCATATACGTATGGAATGACCATGCGTCTCCATCACTTTAAAAATGCCGTTTATTTTATTTATTTACTTATATATATACAGCCATGAGCTACTAGGCTACCCAGACAACCAGTAATCGTATAAGATGTTACATAAGATGATAAAGTGGAGGCCATATGCATACATGCCTCCATTTAGGCGCATGTTAAATATACGCATAACGCCTCCACTTTAACATCTTATGCAACATCTTATACGATCACTGGTTGACTGGGTATTCCAGTTAGTAAAAAATACCAGAGAATTCGCCAGCTGCAGAGTGATAATCCACCAAGAATTGCTTCAGGCATTCCTTCAGAAGTTCCTTCCAAATTCCTCAATAAATTCCTTCTGATTTTCCTACGGAAGTTTCTTCTCAGATTCCTCCTAGAGTTTTTTTTTCTAAAATTCATTCAGGAGTTGCTTCTAGAACTCCTCCAAGAATGCCTTCAGAGATTGATCTAAGAGTTCTTGCTAAGATACCTCCAGAGGTTCCTTCGAGAGACCCCCAGGAGTTAAATAAAGACACAGACACGTTTAATGCTTCCAGTGAGCTATTTGCTCTTTGAAGGAAGCACGACACTAGACAACGGACTAGCATGCAACGCCCAGTGGCACAGCCGAAAACTTTTCCTGACAGCTGCGGCGGGAATCGAACCCGCGCACCTTAGCACGATGCGACTAAAGGCTTGGTGACCTTAGCCGCACGACCACGAAGCCACACCAGTTCCTGCTGAAATTACTCCAGCAGTGTCGTACATCCAGGAATTAAATCTGATAATCCACAAAAAGTTTCTTCTTGGATTCGTTTAGAAGTTCCTTAGGATTTCCTTTTTTTAAGAATTCCTTCAGCAGTTTTTTCTGGTAATGCTTCAAAAGTTTCTTCTGTGATTTTTCAAGGAGTTTTTTTTCTGAGATTCCTCAAGGAGTTACTTTGAGTGTATCTTGGATTCCTCCAGAAGCTCCTTCGAGGATTCCTTCAGGAGTTCTTTTACGAATACCTCCTGAAGTTCCATCTGGGATTCCTCCAATTTTTTTCAAGATTGACCAGAAGTTGCTTCTTGGATTTATCCAAGAATTTCTTCAAAGATTCATCCTTCTGGAAATTTTCTTCCGGAATTCACTCCTTTCTTTTTGGATTTCTTCATGAATTTCCCGGGATTTGTCAAGGAATATCTTCTGAGATTCCTCCTTTGAAAATTCCGAGGTTTCTCCAAGAATTCCTTCCGTAATTCTTCCAGGATTTTTTTCCACGATTCTTCAAGGAGTTCCTTCTGAAATTTCTCAAAAAGTTCCTTCTGAGATGTCTCCAAGAGTTCTTTCTGTTTCTGATCCAGGAGATCTTTCCTGGATTTCGCCAAGAATTGTGGGGTTTTTCATTATTTCTTATCGGATTACTCCAGGAACTCCTTCTAGAATTCCTTCATGAATTTCTACCATACTTTCTTCTGTAATTCCTTCAGGATTTTCTCCGGAGATAACACCAAAATTTCCTAGTGGGATCCTTTCAGGGATTTCTCTTAGATTTATTCCAGGCTTCCTCTAGAAGTTCTCCCGGGTTCGCTTAAGAAGTTTCTTCCAGGCATTATTTCAGAAATTTGAAGGATTCGTCCAGGAAAACTTCTTGAAGTATTTCTCCTTCCGCGGAACTCCTTCCGGGATTTTTTTTTCTGTTCGGGACATAACCACTGCGACTAATATTTGATCTATTGTGGTAAACCCTGTGTCCTTTGCATAGTGCATGTCGTATCACTTTATAACCATTGAGGTGTTATAAAGTATTCGGTTTTATTACAGTAGTCATCTTCAACTTAATCGTAAGGAAGGATTCTGATTGATAGGTTCCGCTTTTAAGGACAAACGTCTTGAAATCTCATTTCAACAGTGCATCAGAACTTCAGACGCACAAATCTCAAGAAGCAAGCTTCAAACAACAAAGCATTTTATTATTTTGTTCTTGCTCACTTGTAATAAGTTTAAAATGAGAATCTCAGGTGTGCTGGTTTTGTTTACTAAGAGATTTGTGCCCTCGAAATCGTGAGTAGGTGCCAAAGTCGGCCATAGTGGCGGCCATTTTGGGATTCTTACAAGTGTGTCCTTAAAACGCTCCTTTTTCAGTCATAATCGGATCCCTTAACGAGAACGTCAAAAAATAATACCGATATTGACCATGCATCGGAACCCTAGTCCTTTCTGTTTCAAACCAGGGAACACCGAATAAAATATTAGGTATACTGACCCATTTTTCCTTGTTTCAAGATCCATCTCGGCCACACCTTGCCTGACACCTTGGATTGGGGTTACCTTTTTGATGGACTTTTACCCCCGGAACAGGTGGTCCGTACTCCGTAGTGCTATTCTAAGCCGGCAACTACACGGGCTTTCCGGGATTACATAAGAATCGCATCCCGGTGTTTCTCCTCCATTTCCCAAAATTGTTTTATGAAATATCGCAGCAGTTTTGTATAAATTTCTCCAGATGTTCCTTCTGGGTTTTCTTCAAAAGCTCCTTCTGGGATGAAATTTCTCCAGAATTTCCTTCTGTGAATCCCGGTAAAAGTACTTCTAAAGACATTCAAAAATGAATCCCATTCCCCGAAAGAGCCTATATAGGGTAAGTGACCCAACTATGGCTATAGTACCAATTTATTCGCCATAGTTGATTTTCACCCTTAAACGATGTAAATCAACAAGAAAAAAATTGCGAACAGCAGATCACGTTCACAAAAGATGGTTGCCTTCATTTAATCTCCACATTTTGCTCAAATTATGGTAGAAATAAATCATTTTCCTTAAAATTTCGGCTTCCTTGCACCCTATTTCGCCATAGTGTACCAGTTATAGCTAATCCCATAAGGAATGCATGCAAATAGTGCGAAAGGAACCGAAGATTAAAAATGTATCCATAATTGGTACAGGGCTCCTATCATTGGCACACGCTGTAATAAATACTAAAAGTAGTTTTGGCTCCGTTTCTATATTTTTCCTGTAAGGTGTTGATTGTGGAAACCAAGCTATATTTTAACATATTGATGACATTAGTTGGTCCTCTCGTTATTTTTGTACAAATAGTTTTCCTTAGGTAGTGCCATAATTGGTACAGGCACCCTAGCTTTGAAGACGACTGTTTAATTGTATTACTCTTTATTTTTGTGACGTTTCGGTCTTTTCGGGGATAAAAAACAACTACGTGTTTTCTGTTTCTAACGTTTCGATCCATATTAGATCTTCTTCAGGGAATAAATTGTTTCTTCTTCTCTAGTATGTAGTTGTTTTTTGAATCATTTAACTGTCATCCATGTTTGTTCTAGAAATTTGTCCGTTTTTTGGAACCGGAAAACCTTCAAATTTCTAAGAACAAATTTGATAGTACCCGGACCGCAATCCACTCACTACTTTTGCGTACAGTTTTCAAAATGACAGTTTTCAAGTTCGTTCTATTCGTGTGTTCTGTGTTGTATGGTCGGTTATAAATGTGTCAGTGTGGTTGATTTTTGTCATGTTTACATTGGTTTTATTTTGATTATTCGTTTTCTATTTTTTTAGGTTTGTTATAGAGTGGAGTAGACCATTTCGTTCGCTCATAGTAGTTTTAGTTAAACTTTCGTTAAAAAATATAAAAAAGTACCTATAATCGTTGTGATCCAACATTCTGAAAATCATAAAACACTCATATTTTACTCAGCATTACCATTTTATAATAGATGTTGATTTTGATTCATCTAGAAATATCACCATGATTTATCCAGGCATTCCTACTGAGGTTCTTCCAGTTATACATACTAGGATTCTTCTAGGAATGCCTGCTGGAATTGCTCCAAAAGTACCTGATAAGACTCCTTAATGAATTCCTACTGGGGTTATTTCTCTTTTATTTTCTCCTAAAATTCCTTAATAAATTCTTCCAGAAGTTTTTCAAGAATTTCAAGGACTTTCTATGATTTCTCTAGGAATTCCTGCTCGAATTCACCCAGTACTTATTGAGCGGATTGCTCCAGGAATTCAACCACAAACTCCTTCTGTGATTGCTCCAAGGATTCCTTTGAGACTTTTTTTACAGAATTTTTCATGAGTTTTTCCATCAATTCTTCCGGTGATTCATTTGATTCGAGGATTTCTCATTGGGATGATTCCTCCAGCAATTCCTGATAGTTTTCCTTCAGAACTTCTTACTAGAATTCCTTCAGGAATCATTCCTAGAATTACACCAGATATTCTAATTTTACGAATTTCTCCTGCGATTTTTTCATGAACTCCAGCTAACTTTTTTTCGCCATAGATTGCTACTGTGAACCGTTCAGAAATTTCCACTGGGATTCCTTATGTTATGTCTGTTGACATTCTTCCAGAAATTTCTACCGGACTCCTCCTGGGATTCCTACAGAAATTTCTCATGTGATGCTTTCAGAAATTCCTCCATGATTTTGTCCAGGAATTCCTCTTCATGTTCTTCTTTCTGGCTCTACTTCTTCTTCTTCTTCTTCTTCTTCTTCTTATTTTTCTTCTTCTTTATGGTTCGACGTACTCACTGGAAGTTGGCCTGCCTCTCTTCAACTTAGTGTTCTTTGAGCACTTCCACAGTTATTAATTGAAAGGCTTTCTTTGCCTGCCATTGCATAAATTTGCATATTGTGGGGCAAGCACAATGATACACTATGCCCAAAGAGTCGAGAAAATTTTCCCGACCATAACGGGAATCGAACCCGCCGTCTCCGGATTGGCGTTCCATAGCCTTAACCACTAGGCTAACTGGAGACCCAAGCTCTACGTTCGCATTGGAATTTGAGCTGGCTCTCTTCAACTTAGTGTTTTTTGGCACTTTTTTTTGATAACAATACTAGCATTATCTGAAAAAAAAAAAATCGAGGTACATAAGGTACATAAGTTCGATAATTGAGTGAGCAACCAACGAAAGAGGTTCATCCTCATAAACTGGATGATATTTGATTCACGCGTGCCGTGTTCCACGCCATTCAGGTGTTCATCGAAGTGCTGCTTCCACCTTTCGATCAGCTCACGTCGTTATTCAGCTTTGTGTTCTCAAATATTCGAATTTTGACTTCGTCATTTATTTACCTTAAATGCTTATTTATTTCTATCCTCCCCTCAACCAGCCAATAATTACCAATTTAAGGTGCATTGCGGACTTTTCTGACATGAACGATGCTCACCAAAATCTTACTTCAGTATAAGACGCATTAATATGTGCAAAGAAAATATGACGTTTATCCTCCGCATGACAAACTGACTTTTGGCATTGAATGACATCACCCACAGTCCATTTGAAATCCAGTCCAAAGCGTGAAATTATTACTTCCTTCGCTGCCCGGACAGCGTGCCGCGTTTATTCATATCCACCGGCTCGCTCTGGCTATTGCACCGAGAGGAAGTTGCGGCAAGAAAGTTTGCTCATCTTTTGCCGAAGGCGAAAAAAAAATCGCACAATAACACAAATAAAACAATTAAAAATAACACAATTATCGGGTTGGACACACCGCGCCCGCTGCTCCATACATGACGAGCGGAGTGCCAGAGGCGAAACAAGCGACCGTTTGCCAGCTATTGAGCATTTTTGGGGCGCTGCGCTGCTGGTTAAGAGATGCGCTTATTGTTAAATTCGGCGCAAAACGGAAAGTGTATCGCCAACCTCGCCTCCCCCAGACAAAAAAAAAAAGATTCCACTCTTTTGAACCAAACTGCCTTCGCGTTCGTGGAACAACCTATGATAAATATATTGTAAATGCCGTGTGTTTGCCGCCAATGAGTTGTTTGGCGATGTTGAAATATAAATAAATGATTTTATGAGTGCTGAAATATAAACAGACTTCAATTGATACGCGGAATATGTGCGCGCTGTGGTCTCTGGTATGGTGAAGAGCAGAGCGCGTGGATATATTTCGGACCAAAATGGTTCGATGGTTCGAGCCGAAAATGGATCATTTTTTGCAGATAAAATCACTACCCGTGCTACAATCGCACTCGTACTGAGAGGACGACAACATCGCCAGCGACCATCCAGCGCAGCCTTCAAGTACGACCCCTCGGAGAGCGTAGTAGTTGTCAGTAAAGCACCACCACCACGCACCGGGGCGCGAGAATGCATTATGAAAATGGATAACTGACGCCATGCAAGGCATGCCACAATTTGCTTTTGACCAAATATGGAAACAAGCGATCGTCTCGCCGCCGCAACCGTCGCTGCTGTAGACTATCCGAACGGCGACCGCGTCCTCAATTAAGCGCCAATACTTAGCGCACGGTCAACCCAGAGCTTCATCGAAGGACCCTGCCTGCACCTGAATTGAAGGTTTTATTGCTGTGCGTTATCAAGTTCAACGTCGCTATCATAATCGTAATGAACGCCACAATTGGGCCTAGCTTCCCATAAAGGTGGTCATTTGGGGCGAATGTCTGTGTCGTCGAACAATGAGACCTCAAAAGTCTCCGATCTGTTGGAGTTGGGGTTGGAGTGAGTCGTGACTTACCCTGCGGCTTAGCCCCATTTTAAAGAAGGGTATTCATCCGTCACATTATTGGAGACAACGCAACGGTTTTGCGCTTTAAATTGTCATGCTAGAGGCGACATGTGTCGGCTGAGGAAGATCAACGCTGGCGCCATGGTAAGGTCTTTTCGAAGGCTTGTGGCAGATGTTGATGTTGAAATGACGCTTGCAGACCGGAATTTGCGATGAATGCGATAACAACGCGTTTCAACGGTTGTAATTGAAATCAACCGGTGAAGTATGTTTTTCTTCTAGGCGATCGATACTACCAATCAGGATTGTTAAATACTCGATTGGATTTCAAACGCATTTATAATTTCACCAGGGACTATTCAACTTGTTGCTTTAGTGAATTCTACAAGATTTTTCTTAGACTCCCTTCAGTTTTTGCAGGAATCCCACGTGGGGTTACTTCAAAGATTCTGGATTGCTCTATGGATTCATCTTAGAGTCACTTACGGATCCCTACTTGTGTTCCACTAGAGGTGGTTAGTGCTGAAGTTCCTCCAGAGATTCCCCCTTGGGATTCCTTTTATACTTTTTGTAGGCATTCCTTTGGAAGCTCCTACAAGAATTCTACTTACCAGCGTCGATTCCTATCTAAGTGCCATCATAAATTTCGATGGAGCTCCTTCTATGGTTGTTATTGTGGTTTAATCTAGAAGCTCGTACAGTTGTTCCTCCAGGGATTCCTTCTTTAGTTTCTCCACTTGGGGTACCTTCAGAGATTCCATCTAGGATTCTTCCGGGGTTTCTTCTTAGAGTTGTTCTAAGGAAACGGGCTGGAATTCCACCAGAGATTATACCTGGAGTTTCTGCTTGTATTTATCCTGATATTTTTTTTTTTTGAGGAATTCTTGTTCGATACATATTGCTCTTAGAGTCCTACCAGAGATTTTATCTGTAGTTCCTCCAGGGATTCCTATTGTAGTTTATTCAGAAGCTCTTATAGAAGTTACTCCAGGAATTTCTTTTTAAATTTCACAAGGGAGACTTGATCTCAGATTCTTCCTGTAGTTACTCTAAAGCCATTTTCGTGGAATCTTAATTTCCGAATCGGTAAACATTTCTTAGAAATTATTAAACAACAAAATGATATTTCCCATCCCTGCTCAGTGCTCATGGGACATGGGATTTTAACTGTACTGCCCATAATCGCATTGTTGACGTAAGCGCCATTGTAGTTTTCAGCACACTTTTGAAATTTTATCAATGAATAACGAAAAGGGCCCATATAGCCGAGGCGGTAAACGCACGGGTATTCAGCATGACCATGCTGAGGGTGACGGGTTCGATTCCCGGTCGGTCCAGGATCTTTTCGTAAAGGAAATTTCCTTGACTTCCTTGGGCATAGAGTATCTTCGTGCCTGCCACACGATATACGCATGCAAAATGGTCATTGGCAGAGGAAGCTCTCAGTTAATAACTGTGGAAGTGCTCATAGAACACTAAGCTGAGAAGCAGGCTTTGTCCCAGTGAGGACGTTACGCCAAGAAGAGAGAGAGAGAATGAAAAGTTTATGTTTTTTTCACGTTGATATCTAGCTAGTGATTAGATCTTGTGCTCTAAAGCCTGCACACTTTAGAATCGGTACGCTTTCTACCGGCTGCAGATCAAAAACGGTTTAACCTAGATAAAAATGTTGTAAGAAGCAAATGAAGCTTATTTATTGTATTTTATAGGAAAAATATGAAAAAATCAGTTTTTATTTGTTCAAGATAAAATTTTGACCTGATTGTTAAATTCATGCCATTTTATTCTGCACAAACCAATGATCGTCAATATTTTCAAATTTTACAGCTTACGGGCTGATATCTCCACAAGAAACAAAATTATACTCATCAAACATATGCTCAAAACAAGTTACGACATTAAACTTTTGACAAATATGGTTCACAAGACCATAATAAACTTATAGCCATATTGTCCATTCACGCTATATTCAAAACATAATTTTACTCAAAGTAATTTTTTATGGAAAAATATTTCCTGGGATCGTTTTTTGGATCTACAATTCCCCTATTCAAGTGGCCCAACTTAATTCATATCGAAACCTGGATTATTTTTGGAATTATTAGCAGTTTTCCCTCACAGTAGTCGGAAATTAACAGTCATAAGGCTAACTCCTCATAATAAGCCTAAAATAAGATAGTTTTCATGGATAAAACACTGAAAACCATATAGATTATGGAACTCTAGATGTGATTCTATGATCACAAATAAAAAACTTCTGAGTAGATTCAGTTTCATTAAAAAAATCGTTAGATATTTCACGCCATCAAAACACATCCAATGAATTTCGTCAGCAATAGTCCATACAGGTTTTGAGCCACGATTAATTATATTGTTCTGCATCAAATAATTGATTTCTTGCATACCAATACTAATCGTATAGTATCCTTCCCGTATGCGTATTTGCCGAACTAAAGCTTATGCGAAAACAACTTTTTTGACCTTAAATATCTATGCAAGTCTTTGATTTTCCATAAAACCCTTCAAAGGCTTACCATAGCTATATTGGAAATTTTAAAACACTCATGGAATATTTTACCTCCCTTAATCAACAATCATAATACCAAGAACTATTATATACTGCGTAATTGGTGGGTTTGATAATTATATATTCCTACACAAATCTTGAATCTGACAATGATTGGTTTTTGCTCAATGTGTGCAGAAAAAACCGTCACTATTTACGAATTCAGATCAATAGTTCATTTAAAAATATATAAACAGCAAATTTTATACTTTTCCAACAATCTACAATAGATAAGCTTCAATTGCTTCTAACAGCACTTTTTTCCAAGTGACTCCGTTTTTGAGCGGCAGCCGGTTGAAAGTGTACCGATTCTAAAGTGCGCAGGCTTTATTGAATAAAACTGGTCACAATCATGCACATTTGATAGATATTAGCTTGTGAGTGCTGACATTGTCAATGGTGGTTACGTCAACTATGCGATTATGGGCAGTGTAGTTTCTGTAGGCATTTCTCCATGAGTACCTCCTATTGTAGTAGATGAACGGAGGCATTCTTTCTGTAATGTTAATTTGAAATTCTTACAAGGAATTTATCTGAAATTCTTCTTGACTTCTTTAAAAAAAATTTTGGGGTTTCTCTTCGAGTTTCGTATGTTAGAGTGTTCCTCCAAGGAGTCCTCCTGGAACTCTAACGATTCCGCTGGTTGCTACTCCAGTTCATAGTTTCAATACCACATTTCTGACGCTATTTGGTATAAGTATGACTGTCATGTTTGGGTCGTTATAATGCCTGCCGACCGATGCGCACTGTTTCCGAAGGCCCAAATTCGTGATGGAATTTATATTGGACCCCAAGCATAGACTTAATAGGGCACTGCATGCCATGGTTGAAGTTTCTTTTGAGATTCCTAAGATCCGTCTGGGATTCCTTCAAGAGCTCTTGCCAGAATTCCTCTAGAAAGTACTGCCAAGATTCTTCCAATTTTTTTTGTATTTCTTAATA
Source organism: Aedes albopictus (assembly GCF_035046485.1). Taxonomy (NCBI): domain Eukaryota; kingdom Metazoa; phylum Arthropoda; class Insecta; order Diptera; family Culicidae; genus Aedes; species Aedes albopictus. The sequence goes on along the minus strand of NC_085137.1, from coordinate 470,954,418 downwards.
ATCACCTTCTGAGATTACCTCAGGAGTTCCTACACAGATAAAAATAATGAGATTTACACGTCGTGTAAACTTCAGTTCAGTCATGTAAACTTAATGTTATGATGGTTCACATGATATATCATGTAAATTTGTGTTATATGTCATGCTGAATTACATGACATATAATGGAAGTTTACATGATATTAAATGACTTACATGATATGTCATGTAAACTTCTGTGATATCCCACGCTCCAATCATGTGCGTCATATGTCACAGAATGTTACACTCTTTTTTCGATCTGTGTAATTTTCCTTCCGAATTTTATCTAGAAATTAATTCCGAGATTTCTTCAGAATTTCATTCTGGGATTACCCCAGCAATATTTTTCCTGAGATTACTTCGAGTATTTTTCCCGCCTTTCTCTACAAATTTATTCTAGGATTTCTCTAGCATGTTCTTCTGTGATTCCTCAGGAAGCTCCATCTGAGATTATTTGTTGGGCTCCTTCAGATGTTCCCTTTGAGATTCTTTCTGAAATCCTTAAAGCTTCCTCTAGGAACTCCTTTTATGATTCCTTCAGAGATTCCTTCTGGTACTTGAAAGTATACTTGGGAATTCCAGCATTTTAACCGGGATTTATTCCAGGATTCTTCCAGGAGCTCCTTCGAGGATTGCTTCAGGAACTCCTTCCAAGATTCCTACAGAAACTCCTTCCAGGATTTTCATGCGAGAGTTCCCCCGGAGTTCCTTCTTGGATTTCTTCAAAATCCCAGAATCCTACAATAATTTCTTTCAGTATTACTCCAAAAATTTCTCTGGGACTGTTCTAGGAGCTCCCTCCGAAATACTTTCAGTAACTTCTTCAGGGATTTCTACAAGAGTTTCGGGAATTTCTTGTCAGGAATTGCTGCTGGAATTTCTTCAGGAACTCTTCCGTGGATTCCTTCGCGAAATTATTCCGGGATTCCTTTGGGAACTCTTGCCGGGATTCTTCCGGGAAGTTCTTCTGGAATTCGTTGAGAAACTGCTTCAGGGATTTCTTCAGGAACCTTTTCCAGGGTTCATCGAGGAACTCTATTGGTTTCCAGCAAGAGTTCCGTTTGGAATTCTTACAGATTCTTCTGGAATGTCTCCAGAAGTTCATTTTGGAATTCTTTCAGATGTTTTTAATGGACATCCTCCAAGAGTTTATTAGGGAGTATTTTGAGAAAGTCCTCCTGCAGTTGGCATTCCTTATGAAGTTCTTAAAGAATTTATTTGAGGAATACTCCAACAAGTTGCTTCTGGTTTTTCTCCAACAGGAGTTGCTGGTGGTATCTCAGATGAAACATTTTCGGAATCTCAGAATAAGATTCTGAAGGAATCCTAAAAAACCCCTGGAAGAATCAAGAACTCTATGGGAATCCCACAAAAAAAAAAACTCTTGGATGAGTCGTGGAACAAATTTGTGGAGAACCCCCGAAGAAATTCTTGGAGGGATCCTGGATGCAATTCCTGTAAAATTCCAGCAGGACCTCCTGGAGGGGTACCACCGTGCTGTCATCAAGTCATAAATCAATACACTTTCTCACGCACGCAAACCCCACATGTTGAATTAAATTCAACCACCCATGAAAAGCTGGCGATTTTTATCTAATTCTGAATGCTGATTTTCCGTATGTCCGGATTGTAATCAACGAGACCACGAAACGTCAAAGACGCAGATAAAAATATCTTAGCAACCGTGGCATGCAGTGCCATATAGTGTCTTCGAAGTTGTGTAGTATGTTAGACCCCTTCTTAGGGGCTGTCCATTAATTACGTAAGGGAATTTTCGCGATTTTCTGATACCCCCTCCCCCCCTTGTAAGATTTTTTGTATGAGAACCCAAAAATTTTTGTATGGCACGTAAGATTTCTCAAACCCTCTTTCCCCCCATAAACCCTTACGTAATTAATGGACAGCCCCTTATGAAAGTATCACTAATGAAGGCCTGCCCAACCTTTTTCAGCCGCGGGCCACTGGTGAAACTGCATACCAGTCGACGGGCCAGAAATGAAACTTCGTTAATAATACATTATTTTTTTATATCTTTTCTGAGTATGGCTAGATTATAGAAAAGAACTTTTTTGAAGTTTAATGTTTCTAATGAAATTTGAAAGGTTTTTTGATTTCTTGCAGAATATTGGAGCCTGACAAAATGTTTAGGAAGTTTCAATAACATGTTTCAATGTAGTACTAGACAGAGCTATTGAATGGCACAAAAAAATCTCTGATTAGCTTCAAAAATTGTGAATAAATTTTTCATGTTTTTTTTAATTAAGTTTATGACGTTATCATTCCATTTTGTTTTACAATTCGCTTGATAAATTTTCACATTACAAATTATTTTATTATTAAGAATCTTTTACTTCAATTCTGGAGGACACTCAAACCAAATGCTTGCATATTTTTAAACCTTTTAGAAATGCATATTTTTAAACCTTTTAAAAATTTTACAAAATATACTCTAAAACGGAGGGAGCGATACTAGTTTTGCCAAGTCGAAAAACCCCAAAAAAGCCGAAAAAAGTCGAAAAAACCCGGTAAAATCCGTAAAACTTTTGCGGGTTTTAGCGACTTTTTTGAGTTTTTTTCAGCTTTTTTTGAGGTTTTTTTGGCTTGGCAAAACTAGTGTCGCTCCCACTGCTCTAAAAAGTCATTTGATTTGGGCAGCCCTGCACTAATGTGATTAATTCACATAGAAGTGTTCGCACCGTTCGTTGAAATAAAAAATAATAAAATTGTGAAGGTCAATTTTCTTCAACCAGCGCAACGAAATCAATCATGTTAAGTGCTCTGTCGCAGCGAACATAGTATGCAAATGATTTTTGACCAATATTATATTTTCAAACCATAAGTAGTTTAAAACATGTAAACATGGTGGCGGTGGCTGTCAGTGAGCTGTCTCCTCTCTCAGGTGTAGATATAGATGGCGGGTTTATGTCTACAGCAAAGACAATGTCATAATGAAGATACTTGCAGATACTTTTAGAGATAAAAGTCGCTTTTTTTGTGAACAACTCCGTAGTGTCAGTTTTTTAACCCTAAAAGGGATACCTTCATGGCCTCGGTTTCGTCACCTCGCTGAGTGTTCAGAGACGAGCTCTGAAAGGCGCCTGGGGTCCAATGGACCCCAGGTATCCCTTTTAGGGTTAAAGACACGGACAGAATGTTTTGCGAACATGGGTAGAAATCCGGAACCAAAAACTGGAAAAATGCTCCATGGATCTAGCGATAAATGTGTGTCTATGTCATACAAATACACCATAAAAAGCGGCATGACATCATGACTCATTTTATTTGAATCATGATGAAAAAATAAGCCTTATTCAGTATTTGTAACCAGTAAAAGTAGAAAAATGAGTCATGACATCATGTTTCATGTGTTCTAAAGCCATGACCCTAATTTATCAAATCACAAGCCTTATTCATAGATCTTAAAAGTAGTATTTTTATGAAAAAGTGGAAAATTGGGTCATAATATCATGCCTCGTACATTCCAGAATCATGACGAAAACTTATTTAATAAAGCATTCATGTTTATCAAATTTGTGCTTATAATTTATTATTTCTTAATGATGTTTATTTTCAAATTTATGGTTGTAGCAGCTCCTGATTCCAATTACTTTTTGGTAATTCTCAACTCCAGTTTATGTTGAATGGTGCGATAGGAATTCAGATCCACAATATAGTGATTGATATTAGGCGCCGTCGTGGTAGATGAACTGCGTATTCTTTCTTCACACAACGGCTTTGGAAATTTAACAATACAAACATATTGTTAATAATAAGATTATTAAACTTTTTAAAATTATTTATTTTTAAACTAAAAATACGAAAGGTTTTTTTAATTCAAAGGATAATGTGTTGTCTTACCGCGAAACACCGCGGATCAGGATGGGCATTGTTTTGTCATGCTTTACAGGTTTGGGTATGTATTAGGAGTTGAAAGCTCGCACACATTTGTTATGATCAGGGTTTCTAATTTTCGTTTCAGTGATACGAAATACGTTATTCTCACGCCAGGGGGAGAGTTCATTTGCACTTTTTTGCATGAGGGAATACTATTCGCTCCCACTACTTTTCCGGGGAATAACGGAACGGACTACTTTTCCAGGGAGTAACGAACAAATGATCGCTGAAAATCATTTCAACCGGTGGATATTTCTTTTACGTTCAGCTAAATTACCGCTCCGCAAATTCTCACATAAAGATTTATATAGGAAATCAACAAAATTGTAGCCGCCACGTCATTCGAACCTGGAACATGACTAAAACCAATCGTGACACTCGCACTCTAACCACACTACTACGCACGCAACTACACTGAAGAGCGATTTTTTTTTTATCTGTATTAACGAGATTTTTAGCCCTAGGCTAGTTCATCTCGGGACCCACGTTTAACTTCCCTTCCGAAGGAAGAACTCACATTTTGCGAGTTTGTCGGGAGTGGGATTCGATCCCAGGTCCTCGGCGTGATAGTCAAGTGTTCTAACCATCACACCAGGTCCGCTCCACTGAAGAGGGAATTAATTTGCTCCATTACGGATGAAGAATTCGTCATTGATATAATCGTCATCATTGAAATTTCGAAAGCAGTTTTCTTCTTGAAAACACACATTTTCATAATGAAAATGTATTCACTGTATTCCAGATGGAGAATGGAATACAGTGAATACATTTCCATAATGAAAATGTGTCTTTTGAAACAGAAAACTGCTTTCGAAATTTCAATTATGACGATGATATCAATGACGAATCCTTCAACCTTAAAGCTACCACCTTTGGCGTCATATGAGTCAAAAAAGACAACATGATCGAGCATTCGAAGCAATCGAAATTCTCGCAGCTATGAGAGTGAGTGAACACATATTTTCGCACACCTATTCGTAAGAAAGTTTTCGCTAGCCAGATTTTCGCTGAGAATTAGCGTGAGTGAGAATTCAATTTTCGTAGGGATGAGTGAGCATTCCGAACGCTGGTTGTGAACATGGTTTTATGTCGCTGCTTCTTGGTTCTATGACTCAGCGGCATAAATTCATGACTCACAGTCACTATGTTTGATAAATTTAAGCAAAAAGAGGTTTACCGTAACGTCTTTGATAACCATGACTATTTCTTATGAAACGGATAAGAACTATTCATGTAGTCATGTAGTAGTTAAGATAACAAAATGTGGCATATTTTTTTTTGATTTCATACGTTTTTTCGATTTTCTTCCCTTGAAGTTGTTTAGTTTTACGGAATACGTGTGTCTTCTAAAGACGGCAACGTTGTAGATTATTATTTTCCTATATTCAAGAATTCAAGTTATGTAGTAACGTTTGCAGAGGCAAGATACGGCAAAATTTATTAATTGGATATGGACATGACATTTCATGTAGCCAGGTGTTAATTTTGTAGCAACTATTGCTGGGCACGAGTTTCCTTGACTGTGAAATCAGGATATAAAATATGTATTCAAATACATATTGATGATACAATTTTGTCGTCCTTAGAGAAACACGTACAACAACTTCACATTGTTAGTAATATCTGACTTGCGGGGCGAAAAATTTGAGCAATTGTGTTTTAATTGCCACAGGGAAGAGTTCGATGGAGTCCCCTGGTATCTATTTCGCTTCAAGCCAAAGCGGAAAACGCCAGCGGACGTTTTTCCTCACTCCAAACACCTATTTCGCTAGACGGGCTTGGTGATCTAGTAGCTTCCGCTTCTGATTCATATGCAGAAGGTCTTGGGTTCAATCCCTGGCCCGCCCCTTTCTTTCTGCTTTGTATCTTTTTATCCTCTTTCTCTATACTCTCCTCTCCACATATAAGACTCATGTATATTCATAAGTTCATAGATCGCTAGAACCTGAAACGGTTGAAAAGCCGTTTCCCTCCCTTCCAACTTTAACAGCACAGTTTCAATCTATCAGATAACGCCTACGAGTTATGCAACCAAGCGAACTGTGCCGCTTTAGCTTCGTAGTAATAATCGCACTAATCTATCACCTTACGCCTGGCATCCACGCCCCAATGTGTGAACCCTCTGCCAACCATATCCCACCAACACTCGCATGAGTTTGTACAGACGCAGAATTATATTCGGTTTGATGCGCTTCCTATAATTTTCCAGAACCCAAAAGTTAACTTTTTTTTAATTGGATGTTTACTAAATTTTGGGTTCACGACGTTTAGCTAGACAAGAGAGTAAGCTAGTCTTTATGGTAAAATACACCTTTAAAATCAGCATTATGTGAGATTTATTACCTCGGATGCTTAAGCGGGGAGTTAAGCATTTTTTCTGCCCTACCACTTAGTTACATTAACATCTCAAGTCTAGAGTTTGTTCTCAACTGTACGAGTTCTACTCTCTTTTCCGAAATGAACAACAACGAATTTTTTTTAATAAATTAATAGAACTAATTGGATTGGCTGTAAAATCTTTAATCTTGCATTTAAAGTGGCAATAAAGGATCTTTGAGCTTGAACTAGGGATCTCTATTTATCTATTTTTGTAATAACGATCAATACGAAGTCAAACTGCATTAGCCTTGATATGAAGGGAATAGGAAGCAATCAGTGAAGTACTAGATTGAAAGTAGTGAGCTGGATTTTTGTATGGTGAGATGATCGATTCTCCGTTTCTGCAAAGAAATGCTGCAAACAGCGTGGGTTATATGATTTCTTGTCTAATTTGATGCTGTTTGAGCAAAACTTTGGGTATCTGTGTTGTTGAAGTTGCAAGAAATAAATAATACAACAACACAGTTACCCAAACTTTTGCTCAAACAGCATCAAATTAGGCAAGAAATCATATAACCCAAACTGTTTGCACCATTTCATTGCAGAAACGAAGAATTGATCATCTCACCATACAAAAATCCAGCTCACTACTTTCAATCTAGTACTTCACTGATTGCTTCCTATTGATGATGCATCCGCTCGCCCACTGCCTAAATAAACCACAGACATTGAATGGGACATTTAGTAAGTCTTTTCAGCCAATCGATCATCACTAAAACAGACCCCAAGGCCACAATTTTCAGCTCATTGCTGCTCACCATTCCAGAACGGAAAGAACGCGAGCTTACGGACGACTTCACTCGTTCCGCGCACACGTGTGGGAGTGGTCGGTCAAACAGCCGACGACGACGCCGACCGGCACTGCCCTGGTGAACACGCAAGCTTTCACGTAAAGCGACCGACATCGCTAGGATGACGACGTGCTTCCATCCAGCGCCGGTAAAAAAACCGCAAAAAATGCACTTCTCACGTAATTGCATATTTTAATGGGCACAAAGGCGCGTATGTTTACCTCAGTTCCACAACAACTCTATACCAGCTGGGGGATAGCAACACTCGGGTTGATACGCGCCCATTCCCTCTATGGCTTGCAAATCGCCGAGGTTGACGTCATTCTGCGCGGCCAATCATTTTAGGATATGTCCGACGACGGACGATGGTGCAAAAAAATCGAATCGACGACGATAAGACCTACTTCCAGAAAAATGATTTGATAGGGGAATAAAAAAGATTCCATTCTTATGAGCGAGCGAGTGTGTAACAACAACTGGTTAGTCCGGCCTCCTTCACTCATCCAACCTCATGCAGTGTGTATTTACCTTGCGAGTGTTGTGTTTTTCTTCGCGCTGTCCAAATGAGTCATCACTGACTCTGGTGGTGATAAATAATGTCCGATTTCTGAGAAGGCTGCACAAAGAAATCATACATTTGGGGAATGTCATGTGGAGCGGTGCAATATGAAGAATTTCCATAACAGTTGATGGAATGTATTTCTCGATTTGAAAACTTGTTTAATACAATAAATAATACTAATAAATAAGGGCCCATATAGCCGAGGCGGTAAACGCACGGGTATTCAGCATGACCATGCTGAGGGTGACGGGTTCGATTCCCGGTCGGTCCAGGATCTTTTCGTAAAGGAAATTTCCTTGACTTCCTTGGGCATAGAGTATCTTCGTGCCTGCCACACGATATACGCATGCAAAATGGTCATTGGCAGAGGAAGCTCTCAGTTAATAACTGTGGAAGTGCTCATAGAACACTAAGCTGAGAAGCAGGCTTTGTCCCAATGAGGACGTTACGCCAAGAAGAGAGAGAGAGAATACTAATAAATATAAGGCATGCCTTCTGGATGAGCATAACAAATTCTGGGTCGAACGTTATGTTCATAGCTTGTCAGTTCCCATTTTAGACCACCCTAGCAGGCGGCAGACTGTTCCTCCAAGGTACCATACCTATACAGAAAGTAGAGCTCTCAAAACAAAATCCAAAACATTCTTGTTCAAAGATCTTCAAGGACTTCTCCCTCATTCAACGGCAAATCACAACAAATCACCCCGTACTACTTCTGTCTGACATCCATGGTAGCAGGTACGGAAATCAGACTCGCAAACAAACAAGAAAACTCAATCGAATTCGCTACTGGTGGTTGCTGCGGGGTTGACCCACATTTCACATATTCGCGCGGACTCTTTCCATACCCACCACAGTACATTGATGGTCGTCGTCATCCACGATCACCGCCGGGCCAGGCCAGGCCAGTCGACGTCAGTCTCCTCGTGGTGCTTTCCCTTATAAGGAAGCCCGGTTTCTGTCGGTTGACTCCAGCACATTTGCTGGGAGCTGGCTGGCGTGCACATGGACGGACAACCATTAGGAATCCATTAAGGAGAGCGTGCAGATCGTCAAGGTTGAACTGTTCTAAACATATCGACAGCCAGTCAGTGTCGATCGCCGGGGTCTCCCTCGGCACGTCGCGTCGTTGATTGGAGGAGTGGATGATTAACGCCATGTCACTCCATAAGCTCAGCAGTCCCTTCTACGTACTGGGACTGACACGGCAGTGATTTATTACTCGCAGGAAACTCAAGGCTGTGAGAAATGGCACAGAGTTGATATAGGTAGCTAACAAAGAGGCTTTCCACTTACAAACACCACCACGGAACGCGATTTTATTGTTTTCATCCAGACGAATTCATTAGCCCCCCATGTGGGGAGTCCCGGCACCAGTAGCCTGGAGGAGGTGAATAACATCGCGCTGAAATAAATCCCAAGAACAAACACACCATTGATATGAATGTGGCGGGCGCGTACACACACCCACACCAAACCACGAGGCAGTGAAAGAATAAAGTGGTGTGGCAACAGAACAGAACAGAATCATCAAACCAGTCGAACACTGACTGGGAAGAATGAAATTCAACATTCCAGTCCGGTCAGTGTCGTTCACGTTCGAGTCGTCACCGTCGTTGTGGTCGTCGTCGTAGTCAGTCGGCGACGTCGTTGTGATTCCTACTGCTTCTTGCGATCGCGGAGAGCGAAAAAGAGTGTGTAAACACACGATAGCAAGCAATCTAATGCAGAGCTGCACAATATCAACGGTACCAGTTGATTGCTATTTTGCTATTAAACTTACTCTCACTAGGAATCGCTTAAAATATCGAAATGACAATGTCAGTCGACAACTGTCTACAACGGGGCAAGTCCCCCTCTTCCATCCTTCTCTTCATTTTGCCCAAACAAAGAGCGAGTAAGAAATGAAGCTGCCAACACTAGTAATTACAGCTTAGATTCTTAAAAAAAATCACGTTGTGATTCCTTCAGGTGAATGATCCCAGTAATTTCCATTGGTATGGCTCGAGGAATGCTGCTGGGATTTATTTAGAAATTTCTGATAGACTCCACTGGGAAGTTTTGCTGGAATACCTCAGGCAATTTCGGTTGGGAATCCTCCTGGAATTCTTGGAAGACTCCCTATAGTAATTACTGGAGAAATCCCAGCTGGAAATGCTTGAGAAACCTTGAAAAAAATTCCTAGAGAAATCCTAGTAGGACTATCTGCTGATACCCTAGAATGAATGTCTTAACCCATTTACGCCCAGTGATCTATTTATAGATCAGATGCCTCGAACGCCTTGTGATTTATTTATAGATCAGTAACTTTTGCGATAACTGCGGTGAAATGAAGCATTTTGGAAGACTGATGTCTTCAGCAAATTTGTTGAGGAGATCAAGGATTCTCCGATAGTATGTAATTTAGTATGAATTCGCTCCAGTAGGTGGCGCTAGTGATCATGAAACATTATGCTTTTATAGGTGTTTCGTCAACAGCCATTGCCAATATCGTCGCGCTCGTATCTTGAGAGTCCAACTACATAGAAAAAAATTGTTTTCAGCAAAGTTGATCAGGAGCTATCCGATAGTGAACTAGTTGATCCTAGGTTTATCCGTTAGGTGACGCTAGTGAGTCCTAAAAAATCTAAACCTCATTATCTCGAGAATCTGACTACATAGAAGAATTTCGTCTTCGGTAAGGTTGAACAGGACATCAATAGCTATCCATTAATGAACTAGATGGTTCTGGGACTATTCGTTAGGTGGCGCTTACTTACCTTACCGATCAGGCTAAGGCCGGGGTGGACTCTGCTGTACATAGTAGCCGTTTCCATTCCACTCGATCCATGGGTGTTTGTCTCCAGTTTCGCACTCTGCGTAGGGTCCGCAGATCGTCCTCCACTTGGTCGACCCACCTAGTTCGCTGCGCTCCACGTCTTCTTGTACCGGTCGGATGACTCTCTTTTAAAAAAAGACGCGGATACCGTCTTCAGCCAGAGGCTGTACAGACTGAATGATACTTAACACTAGACAAGAGATACACGGAGCATGCACCAGTGGATACGGAGAAGACACTTTTCTCACGAAAAGTTTCATCGCCCGGAGCGGGAATCGAACCCTCACCCCACAGCATGGTGCGATTACAAGCTTGGTGACCCTAACCGCACGGCTACGAGGTTGCAATCCGACATCCTGATGACGTGACCCGCCCACCGTAGCCTCCCGATTTTCGCGGTATGGACGATGGTTGTTTCTCTCAGCAGCTGATGCAGCTCGTGGTTCCTTCGCCTTCTCCAAGTCCCGTCTTCCATCTGCACTCCGCCGTAGATGTACAGATAAAAATAATAGGGGAATTCACTAAACAACGTAAACCGATTAAACTGGTTAAACATCGCGATCACCAAGGCAATCTTTGATTATTTCATTCGCAAAATAATGAAACATTTCAAATAAGCAGAAAATCATGGCTTACGCAGCAATTTAGTCTGTTTTGTGAGTACCCCTACTGAGATTTACACGTCATGTAAACTTCAGTTAAGTCATGTAAATTTAGTGTTATGTTGGTTTACATGAGATATCATGTAAATTTGTGATATATGTCATGTAAACACACAGTCATGCTGTATTACATGACATATAATGAAAGTTTACATGATATTTCATGATTATTACATGATATGTCATGTAAACTTCTGTGATATCCCACGCTCCAATCATGTGCATCATATGTCACAGAATTTTACACTCTTTTTTCGATCTGTGTGGTACGCAACACCTTCCGTTCGAAAACTCCAAGGGCGCGTTGGTCCTCTGCACGTAGGGTCCATGTTTCGTGCCCATAGAGAACCACCAGTCTAATCAGCGTTTTGTAGATAATTAACTTCGTGTTACGGTGAACTTTATTCGATCGTAGAGTTCTGCGGAGTCCAAAGTAAGCACGATTTCCTGCCACAATGCACCTCTGAATTTCTCTGCTGGTGTCGTTGTCGGCTGTCACCAGTGATCCCAAGCAGTGTTGAAAATTTCATTTCGTCATATCTAAATTCAATCACCTACAGCTCATTTAAGAAGCTGAACCTGAGAATATCGTATATGAGGAACTTGTGCGGCTAGACCAGTTCTGCAAGAAAGTCACGGAAAAACCGCTATTTTTCGAATATTTAAGGTAAATGTCACGGACTTCCTTCGAAAAATGCCAATGATATTCACGGTGAATATCATTTGGCATTTTTCAAAGGTAGTCCGTGACATTTACCTTAAATATTCGAAAAATAGCGGTTTTTCCGTGACTTTTTTGCAGAACTGGTCTTGTTGCACAAGTTCCTCTTATAACATATTCTCAGGTTCAGCTTCTAGAATGAGCTGTAGGTGGTTGAATTTAGATATGATGAAATGAAATTTTCAGCACTGATCCCAAGTATACCGTCGATATAAAGTCATCACCGTCGATATAAATTCGGGGTGGCGGGCGCGGTGATTCCTCCCTGGAGCCCTTTGCCATCATGTACTTTGTCTTCGACACATTAATGACCAATCCGATTCGCCTGGCTTCACTCTGAAGACATACCTTCAATGATTCCAGAAATTTATACAGGGATTCATCCAACAATTATTATAGCCCATAAGAAACTCTTGCTACGATTCCTCCAGCAATTCCTGCTTGTTGTGGGTTCTCTAGAAATGTAGTATTCCTGCTGGGAATGCTATTGAGAATATTTTAGGAGCTACTGCTGGGATTGCTCCAGGACTGCTACTCAGATTCCTCTAGACATTTCTGGCAGGAATCCTCCATCATTTTTTCTGGGTTTCCAATACAATACCTAGAGGTAATCCTCCAGGAAGTTGTTCCTGCTGAAAATCCTTGAGATATCTCAGCAAGAATTCCCAAAAATTATAGTAGGATTTTTGAAAGGATTCCCAGCAGTTATTGGATTACAAAGAGTTGAGCAGAAAGAATCCGTGAAAAAATATCTGAAGGATTCCTAGCAGGAAACCCTGAAAGTATTTCAAGAGGGCCAGGAGTCTCAGGTGAAAAAACCTGGAGGAATTGATTTTCGGAGGAACCCCAGCCGGCATCCATAGAGAAATTCCAAGAGAAATTGCTGGAGCAATCTTTAAAAAAAGCCTCTCGAAATTTCTCCAGGAATGACTGATTAGATTCTGCTAGTAATGTCTGTTAGGATTCCCAGGGCCGGATCTAAGGGGGGGCCGGGGGGGCCCGGGCCCCCACATTTTTGGGGCCCCCACAAAAACCTTTTTTGCTTGCTAACATTAGCTTTATTTTTCATATTAGTCAAGTACTGTTCGAAAATAAGGAAAAACATTTTTGGTCATCTCTCAGAAGGGCCCCCACATTCGCTCGGGCCCCGGGCCCCCACAATCCTTAATCCGGGCCTGAGGATTCCCCATAGATTTCTCCAAGGATTTCATCTGTAAATTGCTCCAGTAATTCCTTTAGGGATTTCTTTAAGGATTCCTCTCGGAATACTTCTAGTAAATATTGCTTGCATTCCTTCGTGAACTCCTGCCAGGATTTCTCCAAGCATTCTTACTGAAAGTTCTCAAGCATTTCCAGATGGTATTTCTGCAGTTATTTCTCTAGGACCACTCCAAGAGTTCCTGGAGGATTTCCAGCAGGAATTGCTTGAAGAATCCAAGCCTGTAGAAATGTACAGAATGTGTAGAAAAATTACAGTAGTAATCACAGAAGAAACTTCCCCATAGAAGTTCCTGATGACACTCTTGAAGAAATCCGCAGAGAAATGCCAAAAACAACTCTTGGAGGAGTCCATGGAGTAATCTTTGGAAAAATCTACAAATGCTTGAAGGGAAATTCTTGATGAGATTGTTCCAGAGGTTTATCCAAGTATTTCTATACAAATCCGATCACTGGTTTCTCCAGGGATTCCTGAGGAATCCCAGCAAGCCTTCCTGGTGCATTTCACCAGAAATCGCTGAATGCATACCAGCAGCATTCCTGGAGAAACTCCCGCGAGAATTTCTGAAGAATTATCGAGTGAATTGTAAACTAGAACTGCTGGCTGAGTTCTAATAAAATGGAGGAATTCTTGTAGAAATCTCTGAAGGATCACAGCCGAGAATTTTGAAGAAATATCTGGAGAAATCACAGCAGAATTGTTTTTGTAGAAACCTAAGCTGTAATTGCATGGGGAATTACAGCAATAATTTCTGGAGAAGTCCTAGTATCACTCCTGGAATTTCTAAACCAAGACTCCACCACAATTTTCCTACCGGATTATGTGGAACGAACATTGAAATTGGGTTCCAATTTCAATGTGGAGGATGCAAGAAACCTTCCTTACTTCTAAGTGGTAGCCAGTATCGAAAAGCATATACAAACGAAGGAAAATGAGGATGAAATCAGGTCGGCGTGTCCAATGCGATCGTATATCACATAAACTACCATAGACTTCGGTATGCTCCCCAGGAATGGATACAGAAAGATGTCATCAAGAATGATAAGTTTTTGCGAGACAATCCAAACCTTCTCGTTACGAAAGTAGACGAAGGAAGCAAGACAGTCATCCTGGAAGCAGAAGTATACCATGACAAGATGGAGGGACTCCTCAGTGATGGACACACTATAGAAAGCTAACGGCCAACCCAACCAATAGAATCTTGAAGATAATCAACGGCATCCTCGATGAGTGGCACAACGAAGGGTACATTGACTAACGCACACAAAGAAAGCTCAATGAACTACCTCGGATCTACAGATTTACAAGGAAAGCAGGTTTCTCCGCTCAGTCAGTAGTTTCGACAATAGGGTCGGCGACCTACAATATTATTGTGATGTTCCTGGCGAGCATAATCGAAAACATAGTTGGTAAGGAGGTCTCCCACGTGCGTAACAGTTTCGATTTAGCCTGCGAAGTAACAGAGTTCCATACGGACGAGGATGAAGTACTCTTCTTGTTGGATGTAGTCTCACTGTATACGAACATACCAGTAAACTACGATGCCGTGAAGAAAGATGGAAAGGTACACGAACATTGACAGATCCAACTTTATTGAGGAAGCAAGGTTGGTTCTGGAATCGACGTTCTTCGTATACCAAGGAGAGTTGTACGGGCAGACCCTTGGAGTTCCGCTAAGATCCCCATTATTGTCGCCAGTGATCGCCAACGTAGTTATGGAGAAATTGGAACAGTTCATAAAAAAGTTAAAGGAAGATCATATAGTACTGAAAGTAAATACGTGGAAAAGAGATGAACCAGCCTAGGGCTGAAAATCTCTATAATAAAGAAATAATAATAATAATAAATACGTGGATGATTGCATGCATGTGGCTAAGCGTGAACAGTGTTCACTGAACACATTCAGAAGATCGTGGATGCGTTGAACCATTCGTCATTGAAATCATCGTCATCATCAAACATTTGAAAGCAGTTT
The DNA here is from genome assembly GCF_035046485.1 of Aedes albopictus. Classification (NCBI taxonomy): domain Eukaryota; kingdom Metazoa; phylum Arthropoda; class Insecta; order Diptera; family Culicidae; genus Aedes; species Aedes albopictus. Next base: position 470,939,376 of record NC_085137.1, on the reverse strand, counting down.
TTTTGCTCAAATCAATCATTTTTGCAACGAAAATGATTCACTGTATTCCACATGAGGAATAGAATACAGTGAATACATTTTCGTGGTCATTGGTTTGATTTACAGCGAAAAAACTGCTTTTCTCTTTCCGAAAAATGATGACGGATGCTTGAGCCTTAATGACTTCCACGAACGCCTTCAGTTCACGGTTGAAATAGAGATGGGAGGGAACATGAAATTTCTCGATTTGATGTTAGCGAAATGCTCAAATGGAAAATATTTGGACTTCCAATCTCAAAGCCCTTTCCAGCAAAAGCAGAATATCGCGATCGCCCTTATCGATCGTTCTATTAAATTAACATGTAGCCAAAATCGCGAAGAAGCACTAAAGCAAGCAACAAGTCTCTTGGAGAAGAACAACTTTCCTCCCTGGTTTATACACAAATTAGCAACGAAGAAGGTATACAAACTCTATAACACACTCGAAACCGAATCCCAAGTAGATCCCTTGCCAAAATACGTTCCTGCACCCTACATCCCTTGCCTTAGCGCGTAACTATAGTAACTAAGGAAAATATTGAAGAAAAGTAAAATTCCCGTTGCTTCAAAGCACAAAACAAAATGAAACAGAAAATTTTCAGCAAAATGCAGGACGCTGTGCTATTCAAACAAAAAACGTGGTGTACTTCATACCATTTGGAACAGACGACAAAAAAAGTACCGTATGCGTGATAATGTTTGCACCATCGTACAAATAAGGTACCCATATCACCTGTACACACAATGTCTTGGTTTTTATTGCATGCACGTAAACTCTAACTCATATCACAGTAGGTTGCGGGTAAAAAAATCCGATTTCTTTAGTTTAAAATTTGCACCATGAAGGGGTAGCAGCGGTAGTCGGGACTTGTCCACGCGCAAATGTTGAAAAAGACATTTCAGGAGTGTTCAGGAGAACCGTAAAACAGTCTTAGACCGAAAAAAAGCAAGGGCAACTATTCCCGAAGGTGTCCACTGGTCGTCCAAGGTTAACATGGATTAAGAAAGCTATCGCTGCCAACAAAAATAAGATTTGGGTGAATTATATGCGCTCAACAAGAAAAATAGCAAAGAAACGCGAAATCAGCGACTTAACGGCATGGCATATCGAAAAGGAAAATTACGGTGGCCTTAATGATCCTTCGACCATAGAAAAAAAACTTACATTATTACCAATGGCATCCAGGAGCTACGAGTAGCGCCATAAAAGAAAGTCTTGAATTTGCCCGAACGCAACCACCGTTTTTTTCGATTTCCGAAAAACTATCGAACCGTACCAAATTCCAGAATCAATAGTTATTATAACTTTGTTTGTGTGTCAATGTCTACACCATTAGGCAATGTCAAAATAAAAAAATAAATTCAAAAATTGTTAATCTTGACTTTGACACTACCATGGATACTTTTCGACATTTGCGCGTGGACAAATCACGAGCTAGGTTGCCACTTAGTCATTATGGAAGTGTTAAACTAAGAAAATCAACACTTTTTATTCACAGCCTACTATGATATGAGTTATAGCTTAAATGCCTGCAAACAAAACCAATACATTGTCTTCACAAGTAAAACTGGAATTTTATTTAGCGATGGTGCAAACATTATCACGCATACGGTATACATAGGGAAACCGAAGAGAATATTGGAAGTGAGGGTTGCGGAGCACCAAAACGACTGTAGGAAGAGAAATCCAAAGCATGGCTTGACAGTGCACATGATGGAGGAAGGAAATGTGTTGGACTTCAACAAAACGCAAATTCTAGACTGTACACAGGACCAGGCGACCAGGTGTATTACGGAGGTATTCCACATAAAGAAACAAGGAGTGGTACACACAGTCAACCTGCAGCGCGAATGTGGGAACTTCAATTCTACGTACAATGGCCTGCTGGTGCAATTGAGAAAACAACGATGAGAAGAGACGAGCATACCATGAGAGGAGATGACGAAAGAGAAGAAAATGACGAAAGAGAGAAACATGTGACGTAGACTGGATGGGGTAGTGGGGTATATAGAGAAAAATTACAAGAGAAGAAATTAGCGTTGATCGTCTGACGAAACTGTGGAGCTAATCAGCTAAATGTAAGTGATGCTAAATGTTGTGTAGCTCTATGTGAACAATAATGTTTGTAATGAATAAATTTTTTAGGCGTCTGCCTGAAGATAATCGAAGAAAAGTAGACTGAAACGTGTCACGCAAATAATGCTGGTTGATAATCGTTTCAACGAAAATAGCCAATCCTTCTAAGTATATACATATCCGGTAGTTCCTCAACGGTTCAAAACTGTTGATAAACAATGTTCGATGGTGGAGGAGTGCAAATCACGCTGTGTACCAAAACAGTACTTTTTTATAAAAATCTGACTTAGTGATCAGTGTTCTATCCAATAAGATCGAAAAAGCTAATAGGAAGAACACGCCGCGATATAGGCATACCCCTATGAACAGAGTGCGGATTCTAAAAAAGCTACCGATCGATAGAAAAGGCAGTCGCCTGAAACATTTGCCAGTCTTGGTAAGGAGGTATGAACTACCAACCAAGCCGATCTGTTTAAAAGCACAGGTCGCACAGCAGAAATTTCACGGATTCGGTGTATTCGTTCAATACATGGCCTACTTGACTAATTTCACCTTCTATAAAATTTTCACACTTGTTCGCTACCTAGCGAATTCTATCATATCTATCATTTCATTATCCACTTTGATCTCTACTCCCTTTTACTATGAGTAGAAAAAGACCGATATAGCCACAAAATCATCAAGTTCTCTATATCTACTTTACAAACTAGACATATGTACGAGTATACTGTACAAAAAATATTCAAATTGAGTATTCCCTGAACAGCGAGAGTTTTAGTTCATATGCACTGGCTGGCTCAGGCCGATACATTACGATACGATAGGCTAAAAACACCATTGATAATGACAGCACACAGCTCTGTAATCATCTGCGATTGACGAGGTAGTCGCATGAGTTATTCATAATGTCGCTTTCGACGTCTGGCACTGTAAAGAAAGATAATATAAAAAAACATATGAGAGCTATCTGAATTTCAGTTCAAATGCTTCTGTAACGGATGGAATCTTTGGTGGTTACAATATAGTCTGTGAAGAACAATAGATAGATTGTATAGTCTGTTATAAAAAAAGAACCTTTAGCAGGATTTTTTGTAATGTTTGTTCTATCTGTACCTGTGATTCTTCACATTGATATCCAAGGTCCAAAAAAATGTTAGGACCTGATGACAAATGGATCATTTATACGTCATGTAATGCAGAAACACATATAACACAAATTTACATGATACATAATGTTAATCTTCGTGACTAAAAGTTCACAAGACATGGAAGTTAACATGACATGTAATCCTCGTTATTTTTCATCTGAGTAGCAGCAACACAATTGCTATGTCATAATCCAATTTATGGAAATTGCAATTAGTTGCTCATAGGTTAAGTAAGCACTTCTAACTTACTTGACTGAGACGAATTACAAACTACACCCTTTTCGAAGCGGCAAATCGCCCATAAACCACTGAACACACACATAACTTTGTTGCAAACCTGTAGGCAGGCTGTACGAATCTGGATGATGCCGGCGCCAAGTTTGGACCGGATCCATCGACCGTAGCAAAAATGAATAAACCCATTAGCAAACGACCATCAACGGTAGCTTATAGCGCGTCTCCATCAGTCAAGCCTGCGACTTGGGCCGGCGTTCTAAATCAGTCCAACTTGCATCATTATCTAAGCTAATTGAGCTGCAATTACCCAGCCGAGAGGTGTCCGTTCCTCCCTACCGTATGGTGGGCAGTTGCATTCAGTCAGCATACCGAGAAGAGAGGGTGATCGCAGATGTTCCACTGAGGGAGTCGAGTCACGACGGCCGACGATATGTCCCTTCGTCGCCAGACGCCAACTGCTGCTGTGCCGTCGTCGTCGTCGTGGCAGACAGTAATCATTTGCCGGTATTTGCACCTCTAATTGAATAATATCTTTATTATTTGCCGTATTGGATGGGAACCCCACAACAACGAAGGGAGACCCCAATGCAATGGGTCGCAAACTGATTGACTCGTCGTCGGCGGTGCCGTGCCGGTCGGAATGAAATCGCATAGCATGATGCGTACGACATTGAACTCCGTTCGCCAACAACGTCACCAATCGCCGCCGTTCGTACGTCCGCCCGGTGTGTCTGGATTTGCGATAAAAGTGCTTGATTTAGCTTCGAACGCTGGCGCTGGCTGTGTGGTTAGGTCGTTTGCGATCCGTACCGGTTTATTGACATTGATAAAGGAAAGTTATGAAGCGAAATAAAATATTGGCATTCCTGAGACGACGGGGAGATGACATTGACTTGGACGATTGTGCAATGCGTTATGTGGAGACTTGATTATTTAACAATCGAGGGGGTCGGACGCAAAGGGGTTTAAGCGATACAAAATAATTTTGAGAAAATCTCTCGATCAGTCTTCAAAAGACCATGCTTTTGTACTAAATTACCATTAATATTGCTTACAAAATACATCTTTATTTTCTATCGGGACCTACAACTTTCACCTCAACTTTCTTAGTCTTGCCTCGTTGAGTGTTCAGATAAGCCATGAGTGAACATCAGATGAACGAAATGAATCAGATTCTTTCTAATGTCACATATTTCACAACTGCCAAGCAAGGTCATTGTGAGAGGAAGGTGCTCTGAATCCCATAGGGTAGCGACATATTGTGTAGATCACTTTTTTGGGGAGACCGAAGGTTTTTCCGAAATGCAAAATGTTGATGCAAATAATTACCAGTATATTTCATTTAATCAATTCCGATTTTGTTTTACATTCATACTAATTATGTTTGTTTGTTTTCTATTTTCAGGTACGTATTGAAATCTCATATAATTGGTGTAAGATCAGGTAAACTTTAATCTTTTACTGCCCCGTCAACGCTGAAGGTACATCACAATCAAATTCTTCCTATAAACCTGCGATATGTCAACATCTGAGAGCTTATTGAAGGCGCGCTTCTTTCTCTCTTTTTCTCCACTCGGTTGGCTCCATCTCTATTTTACTACCCGCGAATTTCCTGAAATCCAGGGAAAAATTCCCTGAATAATACGAATATGAATTCTTAGTGAATCTCCGGAGAAAAATCCCGGCGGAAATGTTGAGTAAAATTCATGTCAAAATCCCGGAAAGAATCCATGTAGGATTCCCGAGAGGAATTCCTGAAATAATCTCGAGGTTAATCTTACCTGAAGGAATCCTAAAAAGAATCCCGAGACAATCCCTAGACAAATCAGAAGAGGAATCTCTGGTATTTCGGAAAAAAAACTCAGGAGAAACTCTAGGAGGAAACTAAGGGAAATCCGTGATGGGATCCCAGGAAGAATCTCACGGAACCCTAGGAGGTATATTTACTGAAGTAGTCTCAGATTGAATCTTTGGAGTAATCCTTGTAGCAATACCGTATAAATCTATGGATAAAACCCTGTATTATTCGGAGAAATAATCCGTAGAGGAGAGAAAATTCTGAGGGAATCGTTACCGCTGGAAAAGTTATAGAATACATCGTTGGGAAAGGGGAATCCCTGTAAATGTTCCGGGTCTCTCTGGAGAGATTTCGGAAAGAAAAACTCCTGGAGAAATGCTGGGAGTAAGTCAGGAAAGAATTCCTTAGGGAGCAATCCTGAGGTACTCCTGGTAGCTATCCCTGAAATATGTCCAGAATGAATCTTCGCAGATAGAAATAAACGTGTACATTTCTGGGACATGCGATGAACATTCTAGATTGAGTTTAAATATGGGCGAAAGTAACATGCTCGATCATCGACTCTCTCTTCTTCAAATTTAAGTGACAAGAAGCAAGTTTGATTAAACTTTTTACGATTGGACGCAAGATCGCATCACAACCTAGCGTTTTATGGCCAAAAAGTGCAACCTTATTTGCATCTTGTCACTGTAATTTGAAGAAGAGAGGGTCGATGAAGAGAAATCGATCATGTTACTTTCGCCCTTATTTAAACTCAATCTAGCATTATTAGAGCGTGGGATTATTGTGAAGTTTACATGATATGTCATGTAAATTTCACGAAATGCCATGTAAACTTCCATTATATGCGACGCAGTTCAAAATTGTTACATCGAGTTAGCTGTAACCAAATTACATACCTGCTTCGCATCCAACACAATTCTCCAACAGGTTGTAAAATTACAGGTTGTCTACAGTATGGAGCTTGCTTACACTTTAGTGTGCAAGTAAATATTATATGTAAAATCTAATGAAAAGAAATGGAATTTTGAACGTTGAACGTTATTTAAGTAATAGTAATAGTATTTTATTGAAAACGGTAGCCTGTTAGTACATAACTTTTGATCAGATCAAGGATTGTTTTCAGAATTTCTTTCTGTGTATGTTATTCAGAATGACCGGAGATGCCGTCAGGAAAAAAAATTCCTACAGAAGCGGAAGGAAGTCCGGAAAGAATCCTTTAGAGAGGAATCCCGAGAGACTCCTGCGAGCTATACCTGGAGTATTTCCATAATGTATCATCACAGATAGAAAGAAACGTGTAAATTTCTGTGACATACGATGCACATAGTTGGAGCGTGGGATTACTCACAAGTGTTCGTGACATTTCTTGTAAATTTCGCGAAATGTCACATGATATATATATATATATTGTAGTTCAGCATGATTACATAACATATACAACAAATTGACATGATATATCATGTAAACTGTTATAGCTAAAAGTTTTCATGATTACAATTGAGGGGCCCAGAATCAAAGGGGTGTAAGTGATCATTTTGTCGATTTTGAGCTGAGCATATCATACAATTTTTCAGATCTCAAGCTTTCAGGAACTTTTTCAAGATTGTTTCTACGATGATTAGAAAAATTACAATAAATTTGAGAAAATTGTGTTGATTTTGGAACTCTACATTTTGTATGTAATGAAAAATTGGTCAAAAACTTTAAACCTCATTTACTCGAAAGTGAGTTTTTGTCACTTACATCCCTTTGCTTCTAACTCCCTCAATTAAGTTTACATGACGTGTAATCCGTATTATTTGTAAGGTACCCCAGGGCAAGTGAGAATCCGGGGCAAGTGAGACCTACGGCTATAATTTTATCTATTTTTTATTTTTAAGGCAAACATTCTTCATGGAAAACATAGGTATCACACCAACGGATACTTTGAATTCAAAAATTGTTATTGTGCTCACCATAAAGATACCATATATGTTATTGTTGTTCATATGTAATTTTCAATTCACTAAGTGAGATTGACGTACTCTACTATATTCGCCGTTTAATAATATAATATCATATAAAGTCAAATTTTTTCGGTTTCAGGATAATCTTTGGAGTGCTTGCAAGTTATTTTAAGCGAAAAAGATGTAATTTATTTTCATTATTACCTTTAGTTTACTGCTCAAACTTGCCCCAGTGTATTTCAGCATCTGGGGCAAGTGAGACCTATGAGAATAAACAAACACAATGTCATAGTTTGATCTCGCTGTCTTTAGCCTAAGTCGAAATTCACACAAAAATGAAGTAAAAATCAGTGCGTTAAATAATAAATCGTTGAATTATGCCTAATTACTTCTATTCTGATGATGAAGCTATTGTTTAAAATGGTAAAGTCTTGGGTAGAACATTTTTTTTTAAACCATCATTTTTTCATATTTTCATCTAAGCAAATTCTATTTTTTTCTCGTTTTTCTTTGCATAATGAGTTTTTCTGAGTGTTAAGAAACCGGCCATAAAGTATGAAAAAAATGGGAAAACGACTTATTCAAAGTTCGCGATTTAAAAATCTTTATTTAATGATCGGGAAATTATGTAAGGGAAACATAACATCTGTAAATCTTGAAAAATCTTTTGGCGAGATTCATCAACTATGTAATATGAACAGCAAGTTTGGAAATCTCCCGGCATTTAACTGTATAGCGCTTTTTGTATAAAAAAATCTATTTGTTTTGCACAAGATGCTATGGTTAAATCAACTTTTTTCTCAGTGATTCGTTATTATATATGTTACGTAATTTATGCACGATACAGTCAGGTTTTTTTTTACGCGGGGGATACGTACCGCGTAAAAAAAAAACTCAGTTCAAAATTCGAAAAACCGCGTAAAAAAAGTCTCACCATTTCTCGACGAATCATGCAAAAATAAGACGATGAAATTTTTTTTATATGGAGTTTTCATTTACGCGGCCGCGTAAATGAAAACCGCGTAAAAAAAGACCTGACTGTACCACAAAACACTTCCAACATAATTCGCTAAACATAGTTATTCGTATAAGCTATTTAAAATTTATGCTACCTTACATATATGCAGCAACTATATTAAGCCATTTGTACAAACATTCCGAATGAGTCCCACTTGCCCCGTGATACGGAGTAAATGAAGATCTGCTCCACTTTTCATTATATGCATAATATATAGGATGTAAAAATTTTGAAACAGTTTTAATGCCCGTTATTAAGAAGAAATATACCAACAATGTCTTTTAGAACCATTGGAATTATAAAATTATTTATGTTTAGAGTTTTTCGGCTTGACAAAACCAAACTAGCATTTTTTTAGGTCCCCCGGAGTACCTTATCTGTTTTTGGTGGCAATACATACAATACATGCAATACATGTTTTTTAACATCTCTAGATTTTTATCCCAAGAATCCCTATATACAGAATTGCGATAAGAACTCCGGCAAAAACTCACAGAAAATTCTGGAATATTTGTGAAAAAATTTCACATGGAATATCGGAAAATAATCAGGAGGGATCTGGGAGAAATCCATGAAGAATTCTCTGAAGGAGTTCCAAAACGAATCCGGGAAAGTTCCTGAAAATATTTCGTAGAAATTCTGGATGTATTCTGGGTGTATTCAGCAAGAAATTCAGGAAGCAAGAATTAATCCTGGGAAAAATCTATTTCTAATTCTATTCTAGAAGAAATTATTGAGCGAAACCTTGGAGGTATCCTTATAGCAATCACAGAATGAATCTTTTGAGCCATCCTTGTAAGTGCTTCTGGTGAATGTCTGATAAAATTTCGAGATGAATTTCACATGGTAACTGGTGGTATTTCAAAAAGATTCAAAAAATTTGGAAAAACCCCGGAAGGAAGCCCTGAAACGAATAATCCAGGGGGAAACCTGAGAGCTTTCCAGGAGTATTTTCAGAACGAATCTTTCGAAGAATCCCTCAAGCCATCTAGGAATAAATTTTATGAATACACTTGGAGAAAATATCTGGATGAATACCTGGAATAAAAATGGAAAGAATTCCTGTAGGATTCCCAAGTATAGGATTCTACTTTAACATTCTGTAGAAGTATCTCATGGAATTTGGAGAATGTTTCAGAAGGATCCTTGATGGAATCTCCCGGGAAATAGTGAGAGAAGTTACTCAGCTACAATTCCCTGAAGAAAAATCAAAGAGAATTTTAAATAGAGAATCCCTAGAAAATCTGTGAAAAAAAATTCTACGAAAAATATAAACCTGAAGAAATCCGGTATTGAATCCTGTTATGAATACTTCAAAGAATGCTGGGCAGAATCCAGGTCAAATTCCCTGAAGGATACTCATAGAAGTAATCTCAACTGCAAATCCAGGATGAATACTTAAAAGTGTCCGGAGAATCAGTCCGAAAAAAATCCCTTAAGAAATTTTGCATGGAACCCCGTGAGGAATACGAAGGAATCCGCTGCGAGGTATCACGGAATAAAAATGTAAAGAGATTCTGAAAAGAATCCCAGGAAGGATTCCACGGAAGCCTGGAACCCTTTGAAGTATTCTCAGAATGAATCTTCGGAGAAATCCTTGTGGCCATTCCGGATAAGCCTATGTGTATACATATTCCGGAAGGAATCCCTGGCAAAATTGTGGAATTGAGGGAGGTATCCCTGGAGTAATCACAGAATGAATCTTTGGAGTAACCCCTGTAAGTATTCCGGATGAATCTTGAGAGATTCCGGAAAATACCTCTAGAAATTTCGGTAGGAAGCCAGGATAGAATCCCTTGAATAGGAATCCTAACGGAATCCTGCAAGCTATTCCAAGAGAATCAATTTTTAGAGGAATCCCTAGCGATCCCTGAATGAATGTTTTGTGGAATCTCAGAAGAAATACCCGAAAGAATTCCTGGAGTTAAACTTTCTAAAATTTCTAAATCCTAGGTGCAATCTTGCGGGAAATACTTTGAGGAATCCCAGAACGAAAACCTTGAAGAAATCGCTAGATGAAAACCAGAAAATCCCTGAGAGAATCTTACATGAGTTCCTGAAGAAAATGTCCAAAGGAATCGATAAAAAATAGAGCGATAATCACCCACGTTGGGCACATTAGAAACAAACAATAATGGAACCCTATAACTGCTCTAATTTAATTTTCATTACAAACATTTCAAATGCACAATAAAATATAACATAACGAATTCACACTTTCAACACAAAACATTAAAGTGCCCGGTCATCCCCAAAGGGATATCGATTCACGATCACAGGATGACGAGTTTTCATTCGTTGGTTTTGGTTCATCTGTTAATCCTGAAATAGTGGTTTGTCTGGTTGGTTACTTTCTTGTTCATAGTTATTTGTTCTGTGATCATAGCTTGAATACTAATCCTAATAGGGCCACCCCGCATCGGGTTTTCATGCAAGACGGCTGCATTTGGATGTCCGTGCTAGGGAACAGTTTCCTGTCTTGCAGTTATTTGTCGCCAGAAATGATCTGAAAGTATGCAATCATTCCGTATGCTTGCTAGGGCTGTATTCCTCCTGAGCGATAGAAGAGCCCTATAAAAATAAGCAAATTAGGAAAATGTTCACAAGTTAAACACGAATATACAAGATTTCTCATAAAACTGGTAACACTCTCAGTAGGTTGGCTCCAGAGGCACGCTCTTCTCCATTTGGGAAATTTGTGCCATTGAAAGGAAACCTGCGAGGAACATGTGGGAGAATCCCGGATCAAATTCCTGGATCAGGATGAGAACCGAGATAAATTGCGGGAAAATCACTAGTAATTTATGAAAAAATCCCTGGTGAACATGATAGAAAATTCATTTGAGTGGTTCCGGGTCATTTGACCGAAAGACGTTTTGCCGAATGCCGTTTGGCCGAAAAATGAATGATGAACTCAAGCGATCATGCTAGTATTCTCCACACAGATCGAAAAAAGAGTGTAAAATTCTGTGACATATGATGCACATGATTGGAGCGTAGGATATCACAGAAGTTTACATGACATATCATGTAAAAGTCATAAAATATCATGTAAACTTCCATTATATGTCATGTAGTTCAGCATGACTCTGTATGTTTACATGATATATAACACAAATTTACATGATATATCATGTTAACCATCGTAACATTAAGTTTACATGATTAAACTGAAGTTTACGTGACGTGTAAATCTCATTATTTTTATCTGTGCACATCAGTGGAACTCGAAAAAGAACAGCCTATTATTCAAAGAACGAGAAACCTCTGGTAAAATACCAATATTTGCCAACAGTTTCAGCACAAACTTTTACCTGAATGATAAAACTAGAAAGATATGATTAAAAAAAAGGAAATATTTTTTATGATCATATTGGCAGCTAGAACGTCAAAAAGTGCCTCTGAATTCTTTTGATAATCTTTCGGCCAAACGACCGATTCGGACAGATGGCATTCGGCCAACCGACCGGACACCTACGTGAATTATGCTAGAAGTAATCCCTGTATATAGTGATTTTATTTTGTGAACAACCACTGGTTGTCAACCAGTGTAAAATCGTCGAAATCGGTTGAAAAATGTTCCACTAACATTGAGGTTGATATTCTAGAGCTTGAATTAGCAACATGCAACGTTCAAAATTGTTAAATAAAACCTGTCAACAAGCACTAGGTACTCTTTGCCCAAAGATCAACAAGGTATGATAAGTTCGGCATTGTTTGTCGTTGATGATGGCATGACAAATCACGCCAAACCTGTGCCATGACGACGTCAGGTACGGGTACAAGATACACGGTTGCGTGCGGGGGTAGCCGCTTTAAGATCGTTCGTTGATTAAAGATCTGTGGAGGCGTCATCACAGCAGCTGCCGACACGCCGCCACGTTGTGGATCTCGCCTCGATCGGTCTTGGTGAATTTTAACGAACAACTTCAGCCAGGAATCCATTCCATATTGAACAACTGTGGGTATAGGTATGTTAACGGTTCGTTCGGAAAGAAAATCAGATCAAGTGACTTTTTTTCCAATTAGATATGGCCCGTTAAGGTGAGTCAACTTCCGTCAAGGGGTGAGATTGCAAAATTCAATTGCGTCAAACGAATTTGATTATTATTTTTGCTACCATTGCAGTCCAATTGAGGCGAAGGTTACTTCTCATGTTGGTCCTCTGTGATCTAGTCTACAGATAGGATTCAATTGAGCAAAAACTATTGACAGATTTTCATCAATATTTTTAATTTTCTTCATCAATCAGATCAACATAAACACCCAAACAATATTTTTTAGGCAAATAGACTTGAGGAGGTTTTTAAAACAAAAATATATGGTATTATTAGGTTTTATTACGGTTCTTCGGAAATCTACAAGACTTAATTGGTCTTCAAAAAGACAGCGCCCACATAGTCGAAGCGATAAATGCGCACAACTATACTGATAGTGTCTGTGTTCAAATCCCAGTTGGTCCTAGATCTTTTCCCAATTCAATTTTTATGAGTATCTTTGTGTCTGGCACTCTATACACAAATGCAAAAATGGAGATTGGTATATTTTGAATGCCCTTAGTTCTTAACTGTTGAAGTGCTTAGCTCATGGAAAACTAGGCTGAGTATCAGCCTCTGCCCCAGTTGTGACGTTATACCTAGACGAAGATGAAGAACTTATATATGTACGATTATCGCTGGATTATGAAGGCGATCATGATTTCGATATACATAGCTTCTCAGTTTCTGTATTTTTCTCCGCTAACCCCAGTGTGTTTCTTAGAATTGACATTGATCGTGCCAGGGGTCGCACGCCGGTGAAAAGTGACGCCGGGAAAACAATCAACAACCATACACAACGATGGTCTTCCCATCATCGTCCAAACAAAACATTCATTTCGCACCAAACCAACGCAACACCGCAGGTCTCGCGGTACCACCTAAGGTCGCGTGAGATCATAATTTAGCTCGTTTTCACTGAGCCGTTGTTGATGTTGGTTTTGTTCGGTACACTCGTTGACTACTACTGTGTGGTGAGACTGGTGATTCTTTCGATCTCTATAAACATGTGTCGCGCTCCACAGCATCATCACCTCATTGCCGCCGACTAAACTGACAGACGTGATGACGACGACGACAACGACTACGGGTGAGAAATCTGACTGACAAATGGACCGAAATGTGGGGTGAGTGAGAGGATCGCTGACATTACAAATGGGGCGCACGCGATCAAGATCGACACTACTGTGAGCCAGAAGCTGACGGCGGGAGCTGACCATTTAGCGGAGTCGCTGTCGTTGTACTGGTTGTCGCGTGGTTTATGTTTAATGTGATGCTAGATCGAATTAGATGTTATTTACACCGCTGGCCGGCTGCTGGCTTGTTGCGGAAGTTTAGGGCTGATGTTGACCGATTAGAGGTGATCATTAACTTTTGTTTATTTTGATTTTCATTTTGATGGTGGAAATTCACTGTAATGCTTATCTGGAGCCAGTCGCCATCTTTGTAGTGCTTCAATATACCCGGTATTCTTGACACAATCCCTTCCCACTGTAGCCTTCCAGTTACGGCAAGTCCAAATTTGCTGCCTCTTATTCAAAATTGTGATGCCTTTCCAAAATGTTGACCTTCATTACAATCTCCGGAACGCTTTACACTTGTCAAATCACTTTCTACAGGGGCAGCCCACCTTGTGCTTCATGTCATCTTGTATCATCAGTATAGCATGAAGAAAATGTCTCATTCATAATACTGCACAAGCCGTCACTCAGGGCAGTGTCAGTTTTTGACAATGAATTCGGCGCCAGATTTCAGATTCTGTTTGCTTTTTTGTGGTTCGATTACCATTTCTTTGGTTTTTTGTATAGTGTGTTGGCCAACAGGCAACATAGAGATACATCTGTCAATCATTCGTCAGTAAGACGTCTCTACATTATTTCCGTTATAGTGCTGACGTGAAAGATCTCCGTCCTGAGCGATTACCCGCCATATCCATAATCTGAGGCCAGGTAAAATTTATTTTGGCTTCCTTTATTGAGGCTACGTCGCTTAAGCCTCCTCAGGACCTGGCTGTTCTGCGATGTTCTGTCGTGGTCCATTGCTTGTAGATCTCGATCCCGACCCATCTTTACTTTCGTTCTAGCTCTACTTTCGCTCCCGATAGAGCTCCGCGATAGAGATTTAATTAGGTTCTTTAGGGGTATCTGGATTATTCTATAATCGGATTCTCCACCCTAAAATTAGTCGAAATCCAAAATTTCATAATTTTAGGAGTGCGAGAACTATTTTTAAAATGTATTTAAAGTTTGTATGAAAAAAAATTGTTCGAGTCGAACTGTCATTTTATCGATTGAACTGTCATTCTATCTATGAAAATTAAAGCTGTTTTGTTATTTTAACGATCAAAACAAAGCTATTGGAACCCAATAAAATCACGTTTTACTCAGAAAAATGAGCTCTATCGATAAGGATATAGAGAATAGTAATATTTTATTCACTATACAACCCAATTGTAAGGCCACCATGCACGAATTGTATACCGCAGGCATCTGTTTATGAAGATCTGCTGTTCTTGAGTGTTTTCCACTGACCAAGTTTCACATTTGAGTTGAACACTCAGATTTTGGTGTGTTTTGGTGGCTCGGGCGCCACTTGGGCATAACAGAGCCGAAATCATCTTTACATATTTTTTATGTTGATTTTACATGTTGTTTTTAAATTTATACTGACTTAATACTAGGTTAGTTTTGGGAGCCGAAGCACTCGCGGCTGTTTCGAGGTTAGGGATAACAAATATTTAAAGTTGAATTTTGGTGTGTTGACTAATGAGCGATTCCAAGCAACAGCATCAAAATTAAGGAAATTTTTTAATTCATGATTTTCTATTGAACTGAAACTTTGCACAGTTTTTAAGTTCCATCTAAATCGTCATTTTCCGATATCAAATTTTTATTTTGAATCACGACTAACTTTTCAAAAGGGTGTATGTGAAAATGGTTCAAAAATATTCAAAAATCTGCACAGCCAAAATGGTTCGTTCGATTGCAATAAATTTTTCAGCAAAGTTAGATAACTAAATGGTGATTCCTAAGAAAATATACACTGTGAAAAAAACATCTTTTTTAACATTAAAAAATATCATTTTTGTCACAAAAACTCAAATATCTCAAAACCCTATCTTTTTACCAACGTAATTTTTTTAGGGAAGACGGTCCATTGTATTAGCAATCTACCATAAAAATTTGGTGATGGTAAACTAATAAACAAAAAAGTTATAACATTTCAAACATTTCACAATTTTCACATTTGGTAAATATTTTTTTCTGTGTAAATTATTTCGATCAGAAATCGCAGTTAGATGCAGATTTTATTGTTCAGCAAAGTTAGATAACTAAATGGTGATTCCTAAGAAAATGTACACTGTGAAAAAAAAATCTTTTTTTAACATTAAAAAATATCATTTTTGTCACAAAAACTCAAATATCTCAAAACCCTATCTTTTTACCAATGTAATTTTTTAGGGAAAACGGTCCATTGTATTAGCAATCTACCATAAAAAATTGGTGATGATAAACTAATAAACAAAAAAGTTATGACAATTCAAACATTCCACAATTTTCACATTTAGTAATAATTTTTTTTAGTGTAAATTATTTCGGCCGGAAAGCGCAGTTTGATGCTGATTTTATTGTTAATGGCCTTGCGTAAGTAAAACAATCTGTTTTTATTATGTATTATGTATATTATATGTACAGTACTGTTCCGATTTTATCACGCCCTCCGCGCATTAGTCGTTTATTGATTAATTTGCTGTTACATTTGAGGACAAGTGTTTTCCCTCTTCTTCAAGATGAATGTTGAAAGCGTGTTTTGCAACGTTAAAAATATTGAAATGGGTATAAATGTTGAAGTATATTTCAAAGCATTTTTGAAAAGAGGCGTGATTAAATTGTTTAAACAGATGTCGCTGATGGTACGGTGGCATGACTCTCTGCACTTAGCACTTCTGGCAATTTCTCAGTTGTTGTCGTTTTCGAACTTCCTGCGCCCTGCTTTACCGATGATATACAGATGGCTCGTTTGTCAAAGTCTAGACGGCAGGACGTGCAAATGCGTAAATTTGTATTCAATTTGGGCATAACCAGTCTCTTTCAGTTTATCTAATATGAGATTTCGTAACTCTTTTGAACATTTTTTTTTCACAAGCGGTCTACAAGAGAGCGTTGAGTTGAAGACCTTTGAGAAAGCGACTGTTCATGTTGTTCGTTAGATTATAATAAACAAAATCACTTATTAGTTTTAACTGACTAGTTTGGTGTTGTTTGCTTGGACGAAGAAAAAATTTACTATAAAATTTTTAATATCCATAGCGGTAGTATTTTTTTGCTTTTTCGTGAGCATTTTCATGGTATGTATACACTATACAGACAAACAAACGTAACACTGACGAAATTTTCATTGACCACGCCTTTAACGATCATTTTGAATCTTGGTTGTGGCTTTCATAACCAGAAGAGTGCCCATCGTTTTTCTTTGCGTTTGACGTTTCACACTAGCGCCTTCTGATGACGATATTGCACAACGCAGTGTTTCGTGAAACATTTCCACCAGGTGGTGGTAGTGTGAACTGGGCGATGGATTTTCACGAAAATTGTTCTTGGCGTTTTGTCTGTTTGTCTGTGGTATGTACCTCTCATGCATTTGTTGTTGTTGAAGTTACTCGCATTTTTCCGATCATAAAGTCTGTTCTCTAAGGGCCGATTTCTTCACCTCGGCTTAACCCGTAAGCCAGGCTTACCCATATAGTTAAACCTGGCTTAACGCCTAAGCCAGGGTGAAGAAATCGACCCTAAGAGGTATTTTTTTGCAGATCAACTAGACGTATACGCGTATATATAAAACTTTTATTATGCAGCTTTCGTCTTCAAAATAAGTTTAATTCCATTTTTCTTATGATCAACAGCTTTTCAACACTATCAAGGGATTTTTTCACCAGTCACGTACAATAAAAAGTATGACAATCTCAATATTTTTGATCACAACACTGGATCGCGTGTAAGGTTCAAATAGATACTATAGTAATTATAAATAATCAAACAAAAATATCATGAAAACAACTTGTTTAATTCATGATTTACAATAAAATCAGCATCAAAATATAGTTCTCGAAATAATTTACACAGAAAAAAATTTTTTTTTGTTACTAAATGTAAAAATTGTGAAATGTTTGAAATGTCATAACTTTTTTGTTTATCAGTTTACCATCACCAAAATTTTATGGTAGATAGCTGATATAATGGGCCATTTTCCCTAAAAAATTGACGTTGGTAAAAAGATAGGGTTCTGAGATATTTGAGTTTTTGTGACAAAGATCATATTTTTTTAAAGTAAAAAAAGAAATTTTTTACAGTGTATATTTTCTAAGGAATCATCATTTAGTTATCTAACTTTGCTGAAAAATTCATAACAATCGATCAATCCGTTTTTGCTGTACAGCTTTTAGAATATTTTTGAACTATTTTCGCATACACCCTTTTGAAAAGTTAGTCGTGAGTGAATATGAAGGTTTGATATCGAAAAATGACGATTTAGATGAAATTGAAAAACTGTGCAAAGTTTCAGATATTTTTGAAATGGTCGCTCAGGATCGACTGACATGACTCCGTGGAATTCCTCTAATGTGATTAGCCGGGGCTTTGTTCAATGTTACGCTACGAATGACTTTTTCCAATGCGAGTAATGAATCCAATTCAACTCTTGGCGGCTCATGCCTAGATGTCGGTTGCGTGGCTGACACTTAAAAAAGGTTTTTAAGGTGCTAGAACCAGCGTTTAAACTGGTCTGGTCAGCTGTTCCTTCGCTCTTCTTTTTTTTCTCTGTTGAGTCCTCACCTTAGGTATTCTCGCCGGTAGCGATGAACGCTCCACTGATCTTCTACGCTGGTTCCTTCCGGAATATCCGCAGCACTGTTTTCCAGTTACTTGACGAAGAACCGTTTCACCGTAGCATCGTGAGTTGAACCGGTAACTGATTTTCTCCTCTTATCGATGGATTCTAACAATGCACAGCCGGGTTTTATCGATTAGGAGATGATGGTCAATCGTAATGTCGGTGCTACGTCTGTTCCGTACATAAAGAAGACTCCGTCTCCATTTGATGCTGATGTAGATGTGGGAAACCTTTGTCATTTTGCGCACTGATCGAAAGTACGGTGAGCAAAGTACGGTGATACTACTCATACAACTCAGGCCTAGAATTCTATGGCTCATTGGCAAATTGTGCCGGTTTACCCTGTTGGGCTAGGATTAATACAAACCATGTTCCAATTATTGATCGTTGTTTCGCGCTAAAAGTTGTTGACATCGAATATGTTGATATTTTTTTTTTACATTTGGTTTCTCGAAAGATTTTTGGAGGTTTTAGGAAGCATTTCATAATCTACCACTGCAGGTCAGAACAGACGCTGTTTGAGTCGTTCGTCCTTGGTGAACTTACGCTCAGTAGTCAGAAGGTTGCACTATCCGCTCAATATACAGCTCTTAGCTACCGGTCTTTGTCAATCGACTGACCCGTGCAAGCATGGTGTAGAAACTTGTGAGGACCAGAGCTATATTGGTGCAACGGTGATCTTGGAATATCCATTGCAGCAACTTCATAGATTTGTAAACTACCGATCCTGCTGATTCGTTTGCTGTTTTTGAATTTCCCAACGGATTCAACGTTTCTCGACCTACTTAATTCCTTTCCTTTAGGAATTCTTGTTCCTATCCCTCCATTATTGTCCTTGCTCCCTCCAGGAAGCCTCGAAGAATATTTTACATAAATTAAATAGTGCTTTTTGAAGAGTTTGACGCATTCCAGGGAAAAAGCGAGGAAGTTTTCTAGAAAGGACTCCAAACCTAGCTCTAATTTTTTTTTCAGAAATTCATTTAAAAACTTCTTTTAGAAACTAATTTTAGATTTATCATACCATTCTCATGGTATGATAAATCTAAAATACAGAACTCTAAATCAGAAATTCCTACCTGGATACGCAGCAAAAATCTGATCAATCTTGTATGTTTTTCAAAAAAGAATGACTTGGGAATTTTGTATGAATTTCTTTCGGAACCTTCACTTCCTTCGAAAATCAGTACACCAAGATTTTTTTTGAGAAAAAAGTCCATAATTTTTTTTTTTAATTTCAATAACTTTCTACAGGAGCACAGTTTGATATTCTGAGGAATTTTCTTTACATGAATTCCTCTAGGTGTTCCAATCCAACGGGAATTCCTTTAGGAGTTTTATCAGGAATTCCCTTAAAGTTTCAGCAGGAATTCCTACAGGAGTTGCATGGGTAATATCCACAGCGGATTCCTCCAGGTGTTCCATCCTAAATTCTTCTAGGAGTTCCTTTAGGAGTTCATTCGGAAATTCACCATAAGTTCCTTCGGCGATTTCTCCAGGACATCATTCGGGAATTCTTCCATGAGTTCCTTCAGTACTTCCTACAGGAGCTCTATTAAGAATTCCTATTGACTATCCGAAATTTCTCCTGGAGTTCAAACGGAAATTTATCCCTCTAGGAATTTCATCGAGGAGAATTTAATTCGGAAATTTCTCTAGATCTGGTCGATCTGGAATTGAATTCCCTCAGGAACTCCATCGAGAATTGTTCCAGGAGTATCTCCGGATATACCTTCAAGAGTTCCTTCGGGAACCACCACCAGAAGTTTCCTCTGGAATTACTCCGAAAGTCCATCCGAAATTTCACCAAGATGAAGCTCCCTAACGAATCCCCGATGAAGCCTCTTAGATAAATTATCTATAGGAGTTCTCGGTAGGAACACTTGAGGAATGCCCGATGAAATCCCTAAAGGAATCGATTGATTGATTGATTTGTTTTTATTAGAGAGACTAAAGGAATCCTCGATGACATTTCTGGACGAATTCCCCATGGAACTTCTGGCGAATTTCCGAATAAACTCTTTAAAGGATTTCCGATGGAGCACATAGAAGAATATGTTATGGAGCTCCTAGATGAATCACCGATAGAACTCACCGATAAAATTCCAGATAGAACAGGAATTTTCAATGGAACTTCTGGAAGAATCCATTTGATGGAACACCTAGAGAAATTTGCGATGGAACTTCCAGAGGAATACGTACTCCAAAAAGAATTCCCAATGGAACAGGAATTTTTGCTGGAACTCCTGGAGAAATTACGAATGGACTTCCGGAAGGAATCCTTAAATGGAACTCCTGGACAAATTTTCGGTGGAACTCCTAGAGGAATTTCTGATTGAACTCCTAGGGGTGTTCCAGATAAATCCCCTGGAGAAATCCCCTATGGAACCGAGCACCAAAAATGATGATATTTTGGATTTTGATTCATTTTTGGATGGAGATTTTGATTATGGAATAATTTGGATACCATTGAAGAACCCAATTCCTGCAAAAATTTCAGGAAAAAAAAAATCTGGAGGAACTCGAGGATGAATTGCATAAAAAAAAACACTTGAAGCAATTCTCGAAGGAACTCTTGAAGGAATTTCCGGTGAATTATTGCAGCAATTTCAGAATGATTCCTGTGAGATTTCCCGAAGAAAGTCTCAGAGGAACTCTTGAAGATATAAAGATAACTTCCAAAAGAACTATGTCTGTCTGTCTGTCTGTCTGTCTGTCTGTCTGTCTGTCTGTCTGTCTGTCTGTCTGTCTGTCTGTCTGTCTGTCTGTCTGTCTGTCTGTCTGTCTGTCTGTCTGTCTGTCTGTCTGTCTGTCTGTCTGTCTGTCTGTCTGTCTGTCTGTCTGTCTGTCTGTCTGTCTGTCTGTCTGTCTGTCTGTCTGTCTGTCTGTCTGTCTGTCTGTCTGAGACTGAAATGTGCTACGGATCATTTCGATGAAGGTCGATCAACGTACACCAAATGACCCATTTACTACCAGCACTTGTAATGGCTCTTAAAGAGTCACGATGATGCCCCCTAACTCCCGATCGATTCCAATCAAAGATCTTCAGATCATCATCAACCTCCAGATGGTCGATAAAATCGCTCTTGAATCGCTTCGACTACCATAAATGGCACACAGCCACACAGTGCGGTGCAGTTAGACCCTTTGTTCCGGCGGCCGGCCAAATGCGTTTACCACAAAAAGCCATTGAGCGCCATCATCATTGTCGTCGTCGTCGCCTTCGTTGGTTAGCTGGTCGTTTACACATTTAATTTATTAGCTATGGTTACTTTACACGATGTGGTGATTTATTGTTTCCAACTTTTCACACGTCAAACGATGGGCGGCCGAGGCATAGACGGGTAACCAACTACGGTGGTGGCCGGCCGGTAGTAGCAGTTGAGCGAACCATATTGCGCTGAGCTAAGCATTTGCCGAACGAAGTACCTAGTGAATGTTGATCGAGCACTAGGGGCATGGGACCGCGCACATTGGAGAAGGTGACGATGACGCGGCTGTTACCCCTTTTGTGGAAAGAATTGGATGCATGTGTGTTCCAGCCAGCTCATGTTGCATAGCGAGCGGCCTTCCGATACGGAGGCAGCAGAAACTGGGTAGTAGCACCCAGCCAGCGGGAAGATTGATATTCACGGTCTAGCGATCGGTAGAATAGCGCTTGGCTATGACGCGCCTGGAAAAGGTTACCCCCGAGTGTAATTTCTATTCAAACTAACTCTCAACTCTACTCACCGTTCGTTGGTTGTTGCGGTGATGATGATGATGATGATATCATGTGAAGTGTTTCTATGCCTATGTATGAATTCGCAAGTTTGAACCGGCGCGACGGCGGCCAAGGAAACAATGACTTTTACAAGTGCCATCCATCCATCGCATCGGATCGCATCATCATCGTCGTCGTGGGCCCTTGCCATGTTCGGTGGTCCGAGTGAAGCGTGACTGCGATAATGATCGTCGACCACAGCGACGACCGTCGCGTAATATTGTGCCTTTCTAATCATATGCAAATACCAGACGGCTCAGATCAGCAGCAGGGACCAGAGCTCCTCGCTCAGTGGCAGAGGGTACTCTCCAGGTGAACTTGACGAGGAAAAAATTCCGATGAATCACACGGTTCGACGGTGATGACTGGACGACCGGCTGAATTCGCTTTTTAGTTTCAGTTTCAGCATACATATGTATATCGGGGATTTCTGTACCAGTACATAGCCTCACAGTGTCTATTTCACCGATGCGTGAAACCTTCAAAATATTATACTTAATATCAAAGAAAAACAAAAAAATCTATCTTTGATTTGAACTTGACTACATCAGTAGTTAAGTAATAGTCATATTTTCCTGAAATATGTAGTTGAAAAAAATGGCTTATGATTTTGTTTGTAGCCTAGTATGAAGAGAGTCATGAAACGCCACCAGTTTTGAACACTACTAAACGTTAACGACCCTATTCCGTCTCTCCGGTATTACAAGCGGATTCGAAATGTGTAGACAGAATTAATTCACTGTTCTTGTAACAAGCTATGAAAAGTGATACGGGTATAGCGATCCCTCTTTTTTGTTAGCAACTTTGTTGCTTACATATCTCATGTTCCGCTAGGAAAATCCGCCTCGGTTTTTTTTTGTGCATATGGAGGAACCCTACATGAAGTCGTGTTTGATTTGTGTAAAGATCCCGCATACTTTCCTAAACCCTGTTTCTAAGGAGTAAGATGTCCACTGAAAGGTACTTAACTTTTCTTAAATTACAACAGGAATACTTGTTGGGCATATTATGGCTCCTGGAATTTCTTTTGACTTATTCGAAGAGGTTTCTTATTATTGTAGCCTTTATTGTTAGGGAGATTTTCCGCCCGTGGCTGCTCCGAAGAGGTTCCTACAGTTCCATTTGCGAATGTCATTTTGGTTCTATGATTTATTCCTACAAAGAATTAATATTCAGGTATATTATCTTATCAATTCACAACATTCTCTGGAACACTTACACGGAAAAAAATTTATTCCCAAGACCATGAATATGACTCATAGTTTCCCGATATTTTTATGATTTTATGTTATAAATATACACCATGATTAAATTTTATGATCTTATGATTGATTTCACCATAACGCTATGCACCCGTTATTGTTTTGGCTTTCGACGACCAAAAATGGAAAATATAATCATGAAGCTATGATTAAATAAGCTGGGATCATGAGTAGCATTCATGAAGCCAAGAATAATTTTCATAAACCTGGATGCAGATCCTGATGCTTTACCACCAGATTCATAAAATCATGGTTGAGGGAGATGGAACCATGCATAGAATTCATGGAATTAAGAATTACTTTTATGATTCCGTCGTCGTCGGACCTCAATGTTTCTCAGTCAAATTCATAAAATCATGGTTGAGGGAAATGGAACCATGCATAGAATTCATGGAATTAAGAATTACTTTTATGATTCCGTCGTCGTCGGACCTATATGCTTCTCAGTCAAATTCATAAAATCATGGTTGAGGGAGATGGAACCATGCATAGAATTCATGGAATTAAGAATTACTTTTATGATTCCGTCGTCGTCGGTCCCAAATGCTTTTAATTAGATTAATAAAACGATGCAAGCTAAAATCATAAGAAAATAAAATACGTGATATCAGGGCCCATTTCTATGATTTTGGGACCTATCCATCATCCTTTTTTCTATGAGCAAGCAGCACTTTTTAGTTGGCTTCTTGTTAGTGAAGATATGTAATGTTCAAATATAAAAGAGATCAACAATGATCGAACTCACCGGATAATCATATTTAGCTGGGTTATTATTTTTGTCTTTGGCACCTACATCCAACAGGCTAAGGATGCCCTCCAAACCACATCAATTGTTCACTAGTTCACATCACTTGCTGAGTCTCCGAACTCGTCGAACGATGGATAAACCGGAAAAATAGAGAGAATTACCGAAAATTAACGCGCGATTCTCACTTTGCTTCACCCTCCGTACATAAACTCGGAACTACGACGGATGGCACAACGAAAACGCGAACTAGGCACTGTTTACTTTTTGCGCGTTTACTTTTTAGTCAATCAACTCCCAACAACCTGCCGAATCTTACGGGCACACTGTTTCGATGTTCCATTTCCTCATATATGCACATTTATTACTCTAACCAAATAAAAACTTTGCAAAAATAGCAGGTTCAACTTTTTCCACATGTCTGTGCTGGACGACCGCGCGATTTATATAATTGCATATGGCAGATAAGTGTAACGCTAGGAAGCGACCATGAATATAATTTATGAAAATGCTTGTTTCTATTCATATTTCTGGTCAACTCATTCATGATATTATAAAAAAGACACTACACTACACTGAATTTTAATTATGATATTATGAGTTGGCAGACATCATAAGAACATGATTTTTTATTCATGATTAGGGGAATGGATTTTTTTCCGTGTATAACCTAAAAGTTGCAACATTTTTTTTTTGCAACACAGGAGTGTCTCAATTACAATTATGATCTATTCGGATCTCGCCGACTATGAGATGATGGTCGGACGCAATGTCGGCGCTACATTTGTTAAGCACACTAAGAAGGCTCCATCTCCATTTTCGACTGATGTAGATGTGGACGATGTGGTCGATTTGATTTTCCGTGACGCCATCACGAAAAAGCCATGTCACTTTGTGCACTGGTCGGAGAGAGAAGAACGATCCCCCAATCACCATGTCATTGTTGCCACAAACTCTGCAAACAGCTCTCCGTTCTCGCTCATTTCTCCGAGACCATGGCGTCCCATGACGTGCTCATAGTCCGAGTTGTCGAAGAGAACCTTCGCGTTGAAATCGCCCATGAGGATCTTGATATCACCTTACTTAATCTTGTCCACGACAGCATTCAGTTGGATGTAAAAGTTCTCTTTGTCTTGTAATTCGGCAGCATCGCCTGGAAGAGATCTGGGATAGGACTTTGTAGTCGGTATTCAATAACCATCATCCAGTTCAGGCAGGTGGCCAACTTTTCTGGGCCTATCTTGATGAGTTCAGCTCCGGTACAATTCTTACCAGCTGATTTGTTGGTTTCGAGCTGATGAATGACATCCTTAAGGCGAAACTGGAAGCATTTTCTCATTTTTTCGGTTTTTGATTTTTTATTAAATAACGAAGCAATATTTTTAAAATCGGTTTTCGTGCACATGTAGAGTATGGATCAGGGTCGTGCAATTTCGAAAGGAAAACATGACGTACGACGACTGTAGCAAATCGTTTCCCATGCGAACGGACTGCTGTGATGCTTCATCTCTCACCCAGCAACACACTCGTTCGTTGCTGCTACAGAAACAAGTGTGTATGAAACATGGGATGATACACTTGGATTTTCGTTTCATTTATGAGTCATTGAAATACTTCAACATGCTAAAACATTATTTAAACCACATTTTGAAATAGTGGTGCACGCCAATAGAATGATAATTATGTTTTATGAAAGAGGATAACAAATTCGACCACTTAAATCCAATTAACCGACGCCCGTAACCATTGAGAGACTAGCGCGCACCAGTGAGACACTAATGCTCTGACGGGTGAAGCACAAGCAATGCGACCGGGTGGGAGACTACCGAGTGCTACGATGAGTGGAAAAGTTTTT
Organism: Aedes albopictus; assembly: GCF_035046485.1. NCBI lineage: Eukaryota > Metazoa > Arthropoda > Insecta > Diptera > Culicidae > Aedes > Aedes albopictus. Next base: position 470,913,583 of record NC_085137.1, on the reverse strand, counting down.
TTTAACGACCGAGTCATTAGAAAAATGTATGAAACACTTGAAGTGACTCATTCAAATGTTGCATGAAAGTGTATCATTGAAACGAAATTGTACGCCCCTGGTATGGATCAAGGTATCTTCTGAATTTTTTTGAGGTGGAAAATGTTTTCCATTTTTGCAGAAACCATTTTTTTGTGAAATTTTGTTCAAAAATGGTTTCTGTGAAAACGAAAAACATTTTCAACTACAAAAAAATTCAGAAGATACCTTGATCCATCCTCTACATGTGCACGGAAACCGATTTTGAAAATATTGCTTCGTTATTTAATAAAAAATCAAAAACCAAAAAGTGAGGAAATGCTTCCAGTTTCGCCTTAACTTCCCTCAGCGTGGGGGTTGGATTATTGCCGTCCTCAGCAGCACTAACGTAGTCGTTTCCTCCATTGCCTTCGTCTCTCGTTTCTACATTCACCACTCCATTCAGGTGCTCATGGAAGTACTGCTTCTACCTTTATCCCAGTAAGTCTGATGTTTTCGCTTCTGTTTGTAACGTTCCACGTTCTGCCGGGTTCCTTGCTGCAGCATTACTGCCCGCGCCGCATTCTTCTCCAAAGTCGATATTTGATCGCAAGCTCTTCTATCCATTTTGACACTACATAGCTAATGTGGAACACTACACAATCAATCACACATCAAATTGAGCACGCTACCTTATCAACTGCCCAATAAGTGGCATGTGTGTCCATCTCGAATCTTTGTTTACCAAAACAATCCAATCTAATTGGCTTCAATCGAAGTATAAAACATTGTGGATCACTGATGCTTATCACCGATAGCGGCAGCTCTTTGCATCCACACGAATCAGCCACATACTTTGTGCTGCTTGTTCACCGCCTACAAAAGTGCAGTGCCGCGGCAGTAGCCAGAAAGTTAAACACAAAAAACGTAATTAATTTAAATGGACATTTTGTTGTTATTTTGTTCTGCTTTTGAGGTTGGTTTTTGTTTTCATTTGGTAACCTAGACCGACCCGCCCAAGCGCGCGGGAGCGCGGGCGGTCGAAGAGTGCTCACTAGCACGTTTCGTTCGTACCTACCTATACCTAGACTGCTACTACTGGTGCACTGCTATGCATGTAATTACTGAAGGTTGCTGGGCTGCTAGTACACCTCGTCCTTTTTTTACGTCCATGCTTGGCTAAGTGACAAAAAAATCTACCGCCAAGACAATGAGCAAACTCAACATTTTTATATTTTTTAAAACATCTCCATGATTAGGAGAAGTGTACAAAAATATAAAAATGTTTATTTTGATTATTATATTGGCAGTAGAATTTTATTTTGCTAAGCCAATAGTGGACGTAAAACAAGGTTTAGGTGTAGTAAGTAGCGGCACAACGCGGTAGCAATTTGCACCCTTCGAGTTGTAGATTATTATAATGAAGATTCCGGCACGACCGGCAAAATGCCGGTGGAAGAGGCGGGGATGTGGTGGAGAAACCATAATAAATAAATACGTAGGGCGTCGGAGAAAAGATGTTCAAGGTGCGTAGCGAGCGAGCGAGCGAGCGAACGCAAAACGCAAGTAGGTTGTAATGTGACAGCATTTCTGCACGTCGTCGTCGTCGTCGTCGGAGAGCGAAGATCGTTGTCAGCTCGTAAACAGTGGCTGCGTATTTGCAAAAGAGTAGTAACAATTATGGGTAATTAACCGATGATGAAATTGGGGACACGTTCTATGGGAAGTTGCAGAAAATCCACATATGAATCGATTTTTTGGCGGAATCCCTGTAGAAGCTATGATTATGGAACATTTGAAGGAATTTCTGGAATAATGTTCTAATGACTGCCTTCAGGATGTTCTATTTAATCGTTGAATGAATGAAATGATTTCTGCACGTTGATTCACCTCTGAGCTTTAGAAGTTTGTCTCAATTAGAATATTAAAAATAATTTCAACCTAATTCAACAGTTGCAGCATTTCTGGGCATAATTCTAGGAGGGATTTATCCAGTCTCTCCAACGATTCCTTTCTGGAATTATTTCAGGGGCTTTTAGAGGAGCTCGTTGGAGGATTTTTTTTGGCAGAACTACTGAAAAAAAAAATCCCGAACGTAGTCTTGGAAGAACTGCTAGTAGGATTTTGGAAATTTCCTGATAGAGAATTCAATAATCTTTCGAATAAGGGTGAAAAAAAAACTGCGATAAGTTAGACCATTTTCAAGTTATAGCCAGTTAAAGCAATAAGAGTAAAAAACATGGGAAGTTCAATAACTACGTAACGGTTGAGATTTGACCACATGCGTAGAACAATTTTTTACCATTTATGGTCCTCTATCACCCTTTAAAAAGTTTGCACTCAGAAACCTAACACCCTGTATATACGACTAAAACTATCGGAGCCAATTCGATCGGAGCGAATTCAACTTGACATTTCATGTGAGCTTGAATACGAGGGGAGTATTGTATTCGTAAAGATACAGTATTGTATTCGTAAGTATACACTCCAGTTGCCAGTTGTTAGGATTTTCTATTCGCCAGACTGTATACTTATATAGTGAATGTAACATTTAGTTTAGTAGCCTTTACTCTTCGCCCATTGCATGCCGCGGTTGCTAAGATAATGTTGGACTTGGCCAATTTCGTCAGCTCTCGAAATTTTACGCGTGCGAGGGAAAGTGTTCTGATTTATGACTTGATGGTGGCACCCCTCCAAGAGGTCCTTCTGGGATTCCACAGTAATTCCATCCGAGATCTCTCCAAGATATCCTTCGAGTTTTCTCCACAAATTTGCTCCAGGAGTTTCTTCTGGGTTTCCCAGAAGCTCTTGATGAGATTTTCACGGAGGTTTATTTGGGATTTCTTCAGAAATTCCCTTTGAGGCTTTTCCAGAAGTTTCTTCTGAAATTCCTAAACAGGCTTCACCTGCGATATTACCAAAACCTCTTGCCAGGATTCCTCCAGGAAGTATTCCCAGAATTCTTTCAGAGATTCTTTCCTGGATTTTTCTAGAAATTATTACCGATATTTCTCCAGTATCACTCCTTCTTGAAAAGAGTTCCCAAGGGATCCCAGAGAAAGTTCCCGGAGAAATTCCAAAAGCAATTCCTGACAGAAGTCCAGAAGATGTTCCCGGAGGAATCCCTGTAGGAATTCCCGGAAGAACCCCGGAAGGAGTTCTTGAAAGAAATCTGGAACCCGGAGGAATCCCTGTAGGAATTACCGGAAGAACCCCGGAAGGAGTTCTTGAAAAAAATCTGGAACCCGGAGGAATCCCTGTAGGAATTCCCGGAAGAACCCCGGAAGAAGTTCTTGAAAAAAAAAAATCTGGAACTAGTTCCTGGAGGAATCCCGGAAAGAGTACCCGGTGGAATTCCAAAAAGAAATCTTTAAGCAATCCAAGAAGTAGTTCCTGAAAGAATTTCGGAAGCAGCTCCTGAAGGAACTGCAGGAGGAATCTCGCATGGAATTCCTAGAATGAATCCCTGACGGAATGTTGGAAGGAGTTTTTTTAAGGAATCTCCGAATGAATTTCAAAAGCAATCCCCGAAAGAACTCCTAGAGAAATCCCGGGTGAAATTGCTAGAATTTCCAGGAATACCTTCTAGAAGCCAAAAAAATCTGAAGACATTCAAAAAGAAACTATTAGGAAAAACTCGGATTTTATTCCTGAAGGATTCCCGGAACTTCTTGATAAATTCTGGAAGATATCTATTGAAGTCTCTGAAACAATCGTGGAAGGAGTTCCTGGAGGAATCACAGATTGAACCTTTTTGGAATTTCAGAAGGGATCCCAGAGGGAATTTTTGAACGAACCAAAAAATAAAAATAATCTCAGAACAACTCCATGAGTAATCGCAGAAGGAAATCCTAGAGGGACCCTAGAATAATTTTGTGGAGGAATGCCAGGAAAAATTCCTGGTGTACCTAATCCCCTTAGGAAATTCTTCCCGAAACTCCTTTTGGAATATCTTCATGAACTCTTTCTGAGATCCTTCCAGGAATCCTACTAGATCTCTGACAAGAACTTTTTTGAGTGTTCCTCTAAAAGCTTCTCTGGAATCCCTACTGAAACTTCTTGAGGAATTTTTCATGAGCTACCGTAATCTGGGGTAACATTGATCAGAATTTTTGATCTTTCTTGAATAATTCTCTTGTTGAAGCAAACGTTACATGTTTTATATTTTTAAAACAAGTACTGGCCCTCTGAGTATGTGCTGAGCTACTCGAAAAAATATTGTAAAACTTTAAAACATGTTTACATAGGGTTTTTATATCTAATTTTTGATTCTGTTGATTTGGGGTAACATTGATCATATCAGTGATCAAAGTTTGTTTGTGTTGAAACTACCCTTGCTTACTAAATTTGAGGTCGCTGATTTCGAATATGTTGTCCAATTTCTCACAAATTATGTACTTTTTGAGTTATTTTAGGATTAAAATCCTCCAAACCGCGAATAACGCCTAAAGGTTGGCAATGGCTTAAGTAATTGATAGCCAACTTTTAATATATCGTATATTTATTTGAAAAAGAGCATTTTCATAACAGTTTCGTTTATTAAATCCAACTCTAGGATATCATATTGAAGTAATACAGTGATTTCGAACCTCATATTGTATCTAGTATTCACGCCAAGCATAAATGTTTGACAATGAATCTCATTGCGTTACGAAACACAGTTATGGAAAAATCGATTTATTTCAATGTTTATGAAATTCATGAATTGCATGTCATTTAATAGCTAAATGATAGCAGATTACGATATACCATTCGATAGCAAAAACTGATTCAATGTAAAATGCTTGTTTGAACATTTCATGAGGTCAGTCAAGCCGATCAATGTTACCCCGCTGATCAATGATACCCCGTTTTACGGTACTTCTGAGATTGCTCCAAGAGTTCCTTCCGGGATTCCTACGGTGATACCATCAGGTACTTCTTCCGGGATTATTTCAGGAACTACTTCTTGGATTTTTTTTGAAACTCCTTCCGGGATTCCTCCGGGAACTTCTTGTGGGCTTCTGTCAGGAATTACTTCTGTATTTATTTCATGAACTTCTTCCGGGATTCCTTTGGAAACTCTTACTAGGGTTCCTCTTAGAATTTCTTCCAGAAATTCTTTCAGAAGCTGCTTCCGGGATTTCTTCAAGAATTCTTTCCAGGATTTATCTAGATTACTCTTTTTCAGACCCTTCTGGAATTTTTCCGGAAGGTCATTCTGGAATTCTTTGTGATGTTTCTAATGGTAATCTTCCTGGAGTTTATGAGGGAATTTTCGGAGTATACCGAGGAATATCTCCAGCAGGTTTTGTTCATAGAATTCCTCAAGAAGTTCCTGCAGGATTGCGTTGAGGAAAAACTAACAAGTTCTTTCTGGTTTTCCTTGAAAAATCCCTTGAACTTCCAGGAGGAATCCTGGAAGGATCCAAAGAGAACTTCTGAAGGAACCCCATAAAGAATCCTGGATATAACTCCCTGAGGAATCACAAAAGGAAATCCTAGAGACGCAACATTTTGACACTGGAATAGCAGACTCAGGACCATGTAAAGTTGAACAGCGTTTACTGAATTCAGATCCTCGATTTGTACAAAACAGCTACTGCTGTCTACGATGCACCTGTTTCTTGAGTTGATTGGAAATGGTACAACTTATCGGTGATCCATGCTGTGAAACTTTACTGACTTGTGATCGACAGATGTCTGTTTCGGTCATCATTCGAAAAAGTACTGCTGTAGTAAAACACAAAGAACAGCACCTTAACGCCAGAGCCGAATGTGTCGTTGAAAACTGACAACGTTGAAATGGACCACTGAGTGATTGCTTGTCTTTGTTGAAGAGAGAAAATTAGGCGTAACTAAATAGTTAACTAATTATAGACATACATATTTGTCCCACATTCTGTGAAATTTGCATCTACATGGGACAGTTATGCGTTGAACGACAGAAAAACAGTGAGAAATGTTTGCAATCAGATGACTAACTCATAAAACTCGCTGAAATCCTGAAGCTTCCGACATTCCAAACCGAATAAAATCTAATTACCATTTTGTAGCCACTACTCTCGAAGCAGTTTTCGAGATTTTGACTGAATGCCAACTATAACGCACTCAGCTAACCGAAGTATACGGTGTGAAATATTAATATTAAAACAACATGCTTCGTCGCCTACGAATCCAATCCAGAGGGTGCTGCCAGTAGTAGGTAGGTACAAATTATCCCGATGTGTATGGAACCGCCCAAAGGTCGTCGGCTATTTCAAGCACCCGTCAACATTTTCGTATTTCAAGCATCAAGTGCAACTATTCTTAGATCCTGGCCGGCCGTCGGTGTCGTCGTCTCCGTCGTCATCATCGGAGCTATACTAGGGCTACAGACCCGGCCGGCGGCGTGGCGTCCCGTTCTGGTCATATTATATGCATTTCAGGCCAAACATTTCAATAGGTCCTCTCTGCATTTGAGAGCCTTTGTTTACTTTCTCTTTCAATTATTGCAATGTAATGGTACACTTTTCAACTATTTTTGCAGTACAAATCAAAAGACGATTGATTTGACCATCGTTCAATGCAAGGAGACAATCATAATACAAAAAAAAAAACAGCTGAGATATTAACGAAAGAGAGGGAAACCAAAGAGAGAGCCTCTCTTCTGCAGATAGGACCTTAAGATATGTTTGACCTGATTTGTCTGCGAAAGTCTATGCCTCCTTAATGTTTGTCGGGCCGGCGACTTGCGCTCATCACGCTCAACCACAACAATGTCTGCGGAAAAGTAAATCTGCGTTAATCAAGTGGTGTTATTTTTGCTCGTAAATTGGTCGTTTCCACCTTTCTTCTTCTCGTGCCGGATAAAGAACACACAGAAAAAAATCTGCGCCAAAACAGAGAATGTGTGTGCGCCGCGCGCGACTTAATTTATTTTGATGATGGCAATTTTCCTGTTTTTATGGGACTTATAAATATAATCCGACGATGATGGCGCGGCGTGTTCTACGTACCTACGCGTGCGTTGTTGGTTGGTTGAGGAATTTGAAAACTCTTGCGGAATCCGCGCGCGGCATGCAAATCACATGTTTTGATTCACGAGCATATCACTGTCAGCGAGTTTCGAGTGTTACATTCATCGAATTAATCTCCTCCTAACTGCCAGTGTCAAAGTGCCTTTTTTTTGGGGGAACAGAACCTCTTTACTTCCTGATAAAATCCGCTCGGTGACAGCTTGTTGATTACTTGCGCGCGGGCGTTCGTTCTCACATGATCCGAAATGAGATAATTTTTCCTTCTTTTAAGAGGCTTTTGTTCCTACGGCTGCCTTTCGATCGATCTATTTATCATTGATTCGACCTGATTTTTTTTTATCTGTATTAACGAGATTTTTAGCCCTAGGCTAGTTCATCTCGGGACCCACGCTTTACTTCCCTTCCGAAGGAAGAACTCACATTTTGCGAGTTTGTCGGGAGTGAGATTCGATCCCAGGTCCTCGGCGTGATAGTCAAGTGTTCTAACCATCACACCAGGTCCGCTCCACCTGAAATTCATCTAGTCTAATGACCGTTCAACCAAATCACTGAAAAATGAAAAAATGAAATTTATTTAAAATTTTCCGTCACAAAAATCAACTGTATGAGCCCTTCATGGAGAATTCAACATACTTCTTCTAATATGCCAAGACAAGCCAACGAAACTGTCAAACATAGACACTGTATCAAGTTTGTTTCAATTTCCACGTGACCTTCACAAACAGCCGCCATCCGTAATAGTTCTCACGTAATAGCACCGCGCCAAATCTAGCCGAATTTGCGCCCCCTAATTTCCAATTACGCTGCCCAGTTTAATTCCAGCCTCTCGCTAATGAAAAACTATAAATCAATGAATCAACTTCCCAACGCACAGCCCCCTGGTGTACCCAACAAACCCATGCACCTTCCAATTATCTGTTTTTTTTTTTTGTTTGTTCGTTACTCACCATCTTTTCTCTGTCTCTTATCCCCCATTTTTCTGTTTTTTTTTTGCAGACATACTCGGGCCTGTTCTGCGTGGTGGTCAACCCGTACAAAAAGCTGCCCATCTACACCGAGAAGATCATGGAAAAGTATAAAGGCATCAAACGGCACGAGGTACCGCCACACGTATTCGCCATCACAGACACCGCGTACAGATCGATGCTGCAAGGTAGGTTCCGTTCCCTTCCGTTGTTGGTTTCCCATCCGGACCAATATCGCCGGTTCAAACTTTCTTCCGAATCGGTACTACATACCACTGACAAACAGACCTAAGACTTGAATTGTTTCTGTCTTTTACACATGTATTTATAAACCAATTTTAATATCTAATTGTTATCGAGTGGCGCTGGCATCGCTTTCTTTCGAGTTTGATGTTTGCATGTAACTGCCACCTAGTTGTGAGTGGGCGAAAAATTGCGTTTTCAGTACATTGAGGCTTTGTTTCGATCCGATAACTACATCCCTAATAACCTTATGAACTGAGGATTGGTTAAATGATTGTATCATTTCATGTATGATCAGGATGATAGCCCGAAATGGTTGTTATAGGGTGAGCCTGGTGTCGCTGAGGGCGGCTGAAGACGCGACTGCTCGAGGGGTAGGCATAAGCATGTTGTATCATATTTTTCTATTAGAGTTTTGTTCAAACTAGATCCTTATGGTACTAATTTTAATAAAAGAACTATTTTGATTAATCAATAATAGTTTTTTTTCTGAAACTCAGTTAAACATGTTCAGAATAGGCAAAATTTGCTGACAAGAATTTTCACTTTCAAATTTCGTCAAAATGTTACAAAACGTCTTATTCATTTGTATGCCTGTTACATCTGTTTGTCCATATATTTATCCACCTTCATTGACTGACTGTTGATTGAAATCCCACCTCTTGACAAACATGTGCACATGTGCGAGGGCGATCACACGAGACAAGCTCCAACTGAAAACGGAATTCTTCAAATCAAATTGAATACAAACTACTCTGTGGTCTGTGACAACAACACAGAGGAAACTGATTTAGGAAGTTGATTGAGCACCTCCATTCCAGCTCTTCTTGTCCAAAGATTCAATCCGTTGGAGTTTTTCAAAGTCGCAAACCAATTCGGTTCAGCTAATTGAGTCTATACACTTTGCTGTTAGATAGAGTTTTGTCTACCTTTTCCCTCAATGTTTCAACTTTCAACAATCTTGCATCGAGAGTTGCCTGTTGGTAAACCAATCCACTGGACCAGCAGTGCGATGGTAAAGTAAAGGTGCACAGGAATTGCTCATCGCTGACCGGCGCTTGTCATTTGTTTTAGCGCTCAGCAGTCGGCCAGCACTACCAGGCTGGCTGGTTGCGGCGACCGGGTAGAAACCAACGTGGGCGGTCTAGGTAAACAATGGAACGCTAGATGTATCAGATAAAGGCAGATACATGGCTCTAGAGCTACTACGGATGTGCTGTGTTTGATCCGCCTTGTTGACTTCGGATTGATGTCATTTGATGCGGGTGACAACAAAGTTGTGATTTTAGAACTTGGATTGGTTTGTGTTTATATGTGACAAATGCTATGAAGTTATCTACTTAACCTTCTTCGTGTGTTAGGCTGTGCTCACCTCGCTGACCTAGTACACGTTTAGGGGTCATAATGACCCCAATGCACGACTAGGGTTAAAACTATACTATTTGACGTCACTTATATATGTACATATACACCTCATTTATATATAATTTTCTGTTATTATTACTAATTTCTTTTCACTGAATCGTACGCCGCTTTGAAAATAATAAACAGATGGTATCGCAAGTATTCAGTCAAATATACTAAAAGAGGTTCTTAAAACCGTCATAAAACTAAAATAAAAGCTATTCGGTTTTATAACGGTTTTCAAAACCTCTACAAGACTAATTGGTCATCCGAATGTTACTTGTTGGGTGTCTGCAAGTTGTACTTCTGAAATTTAACTACAATTTGTCACAGAGTAGACATTTGATCTGTCGTCAATCGGAACCAGCTTGGTATTCGCAGAGTAAGGACCTATCTAACGATTTTGTTGAACAGAATACGCGACAAAATTTTGAACGATGAGCTTAGGATTGTTATACCTTGGTAATTGACACATTCCAGCCAGTGGCTGATTTTTTCAAGTGGCCATATCAGGCCCACCAATCAGCTAGCAGGTAGATCTTCTTCAGACCTACTACAGAGTATAGCGGAAGTATGCTGAAGTATTCCGTGCAGCTGCTCACTACCGTGTTTGAAAATTTCATCTGGAAGTTGATCCTTTCCAAGCCGCCATACTCTTTTTCAACTCTGCGATGGTCTATTTTGGCTCAACCATACAGTTACTACGGTTGCTCTTCAACAGCGTACTAATGCTTAATCTGTTCGTCGACGCAGCAACGTTCTCGATATTTAGCGAAATCTTGAAGTGCTACCATAGCTCATCTGTCAGCAAATTACTTTCGTGGTTACTGCACTTGACAGAAAATGACGTTGATTTTTTACACACGGCATTACAATTTCGTTAAATGTACGCATATCACATTGTTTCATATTGTTTTGCGCTTCGGTAATAACATTCTTCTCATACTGTAACTTCTTCCTGCGACTCTTACCGGACATCAACTAACATACGACTTCTGGCAACGTTCTCCTCAACAGTCAGTCGTTTCTAAGCAGTACCTATCACTTCCATGGACAAATTCTCATATAAACAAGCTTGACCGAGCTATCAGTCTATGAATTTTGCGAAGTCAATCACAATATTTTAATTGACATGAATTAAAACATTGTGATTGACTTCGCAAAATTCATTCAAAATCAGATAGCAAAAACTGGTACTCGAATTAAGACATCGATCCATAATTCGCTTAGGGCGAATCTCATACATTGCATGGGTCCGGAACCCGAAACTGGGAAAACGCATCAGTGTTTTGGTCAAATAGTGGCTTATAAACCGTTATAACTCGAAAGATTTTCCAAAAACCGCATCAAAGCGAAAAGTTGTTGAAAAGAGGAACACAGCAACAGTTATAAAAAGTTGAGTCGACCATATTGATTTTGGCCGCCATCTTGGATTTTCATACCAAAACCTTTTTTTTTACCATGTTGGCAATCACCGGTTTTTATCAATTGAAAGCTGATACATTTATACACAACATATAAAAAAATTGGAGATGCCTTTTAATCCTTTAAAACGTTATCTGCCGTTTTCTAAATCATGCCAATGTTGCGCATTGAGCCAGGTGCCGGTCGTTTACAAAAATGCTGCGTTATTTCGTAGTATTTACGAACACTAATTTAAAATCTGAACCCATGAATGAAAGTTGAAGATTTTAGCTTTTCAAAACACAAAAAAAATATAAAATCAAGGCCCGCATCATTGAGAAACAGTGAAAAACGGAAACGATCCTCCAATTTTCCCAAATTTTGCTGCAGGTCGGTAAGTGTATACATGCAGGCGTGAACTCTGATACTGTTGCATGTCGTTGTCGGTGCGCATGTAAATGTGTGGAGAAAGCGTGCCTTGATTTAGAAAACAGCAAATAACTTTTGATAAGAAAAAAAGACATCTCTAGTTTTTTGGTATGTTGTGTATAAATGTGTCAGCTTTGAATTAATGTAGAAAAATGAAAATCGGTGGTTGCCAACATGATGAAAGATAGTTTTGGTACAAAAATCCAAGATGGCGGTCAAAATCAATATGGCTGACTTAACTTTTTATAACTGTAAAATAGCTCTATTTTCCCTCGTTTTTACGACGTTTCATTTTGAGGGAGTTTTAGAAGAAACTTTCCAGTTATAACAGTTCAAACGAGCCAATGTTTGACCAAAATCGAGGGGTCTGCAATAAATGTTATGGCTCTAACTTATGAGGGGTCCATCAATTTGAGTAAGCAAATATATTAACCTTACTATTTGGACAAGGGGTTTCAGCAAATCGCCACCTTAAGCATTTAAAAGACAAGGTGTGGGTCAGTTACTCAAGTCTTATTGTGTCATTTATGATTTCGGTTTCATCGATATGTTGAAACCGCTTCCAATAAAATGGAAACCAGCTAAATATGCTAAAGTAAATTATCTTTTACATATGTTCCGCTTCTAATTCCAATTACTTTCTAGTGATTCTCAGCTTCAGCAGTTAAATTTATGTCCAAAAGAATTGTGATCCACATATTAGCGATTGGAATTAGGCGCCGTCATAGTAGATGACGAAAAAATATCTATTCTTATGACTCAACGGCATGTTTCTATGACTCAGTGGCATAATGTTTGATAAATGAAAACCAGAAGACACTAATCGTAACGTCTGTGGCAACCATGACTTTTTATATGAAAAGGGTAAGAAATATTTATGGCAATCGTCGTTATCGTCATGATATCATGACTCGTAGTCTATCATTCATGCTTTATTCTCTCGGAATCATCAACATATCCATCTGTCACTCGGCATGCTTTGATTGAAATACAGAAGTGTCTCCAAAAAGGGCCACGGTGTAACTGGTGCCACATGCTATAGAGTGACCAAATAAGTTTATACAGACATCAGTCTATCTATTCTCTCGAAGTCATAAAGATTGATACGTCGCCTGACATGTTTTGATTAAACACAAAATGTGTCCTCGAAGAGGTCCCACCGGAAGCTGTGTCACATAGGGTAGTGGACGTATTTTGGCCCGGGGCAGGTATTTTGGCCCTCCATGAGAATTTTATAACCTTTATCTTCTAATCTCTACAAAATCTTGGCAAATTTTTATTGGAAGTTCGAATCATAATTTGCCAAGATTTTGTTGACAATATGTGATAAATGCAATAAAATTCCTAAGGTGGACCGAAATACCTGCCCGATTCTAAATACGTCCACTACCCTATTCCGGATTGGCCATACCAGTTGATACAGACTGCAGCCCATCTCTCGAAATCATAAAACGTCGCATGGCATGTTTTGGTTGAAAACCAGAAGAATCCCCAATGAGGCCTTCTTGGAACCTGTCACAGTAATACGGATGGGTCAACTCATTGAAATCTGCCAAACAAATCTGCCGGAAACTCGATTGTACAAACACAAAAACACACAAAATAATAACTTTTGTCTGTTTGGCACCCCTCTGACTACAGTACAATCCGGAATATCTCCGGAACGGTTCCGAGTAAATGCATGACCACTTGCGTCCAATAAACTTGCACGAATTGCATTTTATGGCCGATTTAAAAAAAATGGTGGCATAGAATATCTTGCCTCACAATATACAAATTCATGCAATGGCAGGCAAAGAAAACCCTTCAATGAATAACTGTGGAAGTGCTCAAAGAACACTAAGTTGAAGCGAGGCAGGCCAGTCCCAGTACGGACGTCGAGCCTTAAAGAAGAAGAAGAAGAAAGAACGATTTTGGTGAAATTCACAAAACTAATACATAATGAAAACCATGAGTTTTCACGAAAAAGTCATATTTTTATGTTTCAATATAACGTACATTTTGCTTCGATATAACGTACACTAAATATTTTCCCAATTTGTGCTAATTCTGGGTAAAGAGGCTAATTCTGCAACAAAACATTGATTTGAATGATTTCGTAGTTTATCTGGGAGTATTACTGAAAAAAAAATCAATGTTGTACGTTATATCGAATATTACTTGTAGTTCAACACAATCCCAATAGTGCTGAAGAACTATTCAATCATTGCTTCAAACATCAACCTAAATTCATACATAAGCAAAAAAAACACAAACATTCACAATTTCCATAAAAAGAAATTCGTTGCAACGATGCAGCTGTCCACTAATCACAGACAGATCATGCAAATTAAATTGCAGAAAAAAATGCATCTGGAAACAGCTCGATGGCTTGTCACTGAACATAACTTGTCAATCAAATCATTGAGCTATCGTACGACTGATAGCAATTGGAAGGAGGACAGCCGGTCCAATCCAAATCACTTAATTTCTGAAAATTCAAGGCAATCGGAGAAACGTCGAATTAGTTGGTGTGACTACTAACGATACACGCCCCTTCCGGTGCGATACTTTGTCCCCTGTCAGCGATTCCTTAATCGAATAAAACCAGTCAATTAGCAATAGCGCTATTTCTTCTACACCTAATCCATCCAATCCAGGGGTGGCCGCAGCGACCATATGTTCAGATGGAAACGGCTCGAGATTTATTGAGGTGTCACGAATTTCACCTCACCTTACCACCACGTGGATAAACTCCCTAGAGAGGGTCTGCTAATCGAGAAAAACAATTTCCAAATATGGTCATTTTGTTATTTGAATAAAAAAGCCGCCGCAGGCTTCATCTTTCAGCCGGGGTGAATTACTGCCCGCATGAATATTCAAATGGCAGACGTAGACCGGCAGTCAACTCTCCGCGCGCGGAACAGTGACCCGATTTCAGTCGGATTTGCCTGCCGTACAAGGAACTGAGCTGGCACTGTTAACTTGCTGTCGCGAAAGAGAAGTGACGTTGCAAATAGACTTTGGTGTGCGCTCACCGAACGCGTCACTTTTTGCGCCGTTTCTCCGTTGACTCACCGGCCGCGTCATGGGAATTAAGCGATTAATTTAAACGGGTAAACATTAGCATCTTTGCTTATTAGTGTGGTTAGCTCCGTGGCATGCGTTCAGCCTAGAGAAGGCAACACTCGCTCGCGCGCGCGTGTTAAATGTCGGTTAGGCTTGCGCTGTTTATCGTTATCGACGGGCAGTTTTTAACACTTTTTGTTTGGTTTGTCGTCGTTGCGGTGACAAACGGAACGTCCGACGACGACGGCGGCGGCCAGAGGTGATACGCCACGGTTTAAAGAGACCCGCATGCTTGAGACCCCAAGAGGTGTCAAACGTCAAAGGTGTTGATTGGTTAGCACTACTTGCGGCTTGTTGTTGCGGGTATAGCAACAGGTGGCCTTACAATGTTGTACTGGAGAGCAAAGTCATCTGAGATTCAAATCAGTGGCAAACTATTAGGACTCGTTTTAGCGATTAAGTGTGCAAAAATCCTGGTGGCACTCCACAGGGATCTTGACGGCTTTGTGATAAGGTATACATTTGGATATGTTGAATGAGATTTTGGCAAATTCATTCATTGAACCCTCGGAGGGCATTTCTGTCGAAATAATGGGAGGAAGTTCCACGAAAACCTTCCTGTCTTTATTTTGAAAATATATTGGACCTGTACTAGTACTTTTACCCGGTTTCTGTTGGATGACATGAAGGGCGCGTTTTACGAATGTCCCGTCAAAACCAACGGAGAGTGCCGAAAGTATATAACGTGAGAATTTTTATCGGAAACGGCAATACTCGGTAGAGAGGACCAATTGGCAATTGGTAGAGCCTTCACTCTACTACCAATATGTAATGACAACGGTCTGAGACTAATGACTTTCGCATGCAGCTATAAGGCCGCAACACAGAGATGGAAATTTGTGACTTACTGGACATGATGGAATACAAATCGTAGATTTGTATAGTGAAAGAAGTTATTGCTACACCCGTAGACTTAAGGATTTAAACTCAAGAACACTCAAGAACACATGACCTAGGATATTCTGTCTGATCTGATACTGTCTATTGAACTTTCAGAAGACTTACTGGACATGATAGAATACAAATTGAAGCTTTGTATAATGAAAGTTTGGACACGAATGCCAACTTATTTGGTAAAGTGTCTCTAAACCGCGAGCGGTCGCGTCGTGTACTGAGTACATGCACCGTGAGAAATGTACGCTCCTGATACATATCATGAGCGTGGTGTTGCTGAAGGAGCTCGAAGACGCGACTGCTCGAGGGCTAATAAAATATAATGATAATAATATTGAAAGAAGTTACTGTTACACCCGTTGACTTTAGAATCTAAACTCAAGAACAGTTTGGATGACCTAGGATATCCCGAATGATCTGATACTGTTGATTGAACTTTCAGAAGACTCACTGGTAGAATACAAATTGTTGATTTATATAATGAAAGTAGTTACTGTTACACTTGTAGACTGTAGGATCTAAACTCAAAATCAATTTGGATGACCTCCCGAGCAGAATACAATAACATCAACATAATAAAATATGTTATTTTGGCATAATAACTGTATAATGAAATCAGTAATTTTTGTGTTATTAACATATCTTATTATGTTATAAACTTGTCTGTCATAAGCGGCAAAATAACAAAAATCATAATAAAAACATATTCCTGGAAGACCAATTCAATAACATGTTTTGTTAGATTCAATGACAACTTAATAACAATGAATTTTTCAGTGAATATGAAAACTTGTTATTGTTGTGTATTGTTCATCACATATTTGTACATTTGCAATAGTACAATAATAACAAAACTTGGTCTACAACAAATAACATTATTGAAATGTTATTTAGTGGATAAATCTCAATAACTTGATTATAACAAAATAAGATTGTCCAACAAAACATGTTATAAAGAAGTAATACTTTGATAAGTTAATAATAACAAATTATGATATAAAACAGGCTATGTGATTCTGTTGTTATGAATTTGATATTCTCCTCTGCTCGGGCTAGGATATCTCGACTGATCTGATACTTTCCATTAAACTTTCAGAAGACTTACTGGCAAGCTTACTGGACATGATAGAAGAGAGAATACACATCGTAGCTTTGTATAATGAAAGAATTTACTGTTACACCCGTAGACTTTATGATCTAAACTCAACAACAGTTTTGATGGCCTAGGATATTCCGACTGATCTGATACTGTTTATTGAACTTTCAGCAGACTTGCTGGACATGATAGATTACAAATCATAGCTTTGTATAATGAAATCACAGAAATACATATAAAAAACTTTATAAAAACGCTTGGAAAAATTCCGGCTTCAAAGGGCTAAAAATGTTTTAAAATGTGATTCTTTTTTATTCGTTTTATTTACAGCTCTTTTGTCCGCTAAGGCACTACGTGAGGATTCCCATTGTCAGCTGCACTTACACTTTGTACAGCGCCTAAATGTATTCTATTCTACTATGTCGAACTGGATGCGGTTGCGCTGCAGTTCCTTTTCCAGTCCTATTGAGGGTCCGTAATGAGTTGCAGTTCGCAGATATTCAATTATAATTATCAGGGTTTAGCTAGAGGGGCAGTAGCGGCTAGATTTGTTAATTATAAACCAAAAGACATCAACTGAATTAATACCCGGGTAGACGTGAATATCATAATCATATCTCAAAACGATCAAATTTTGATGTCATATCTTAATTTGATATTGGTGAGATATTCAAAAAGTTGCCAAATATCTGCTCAATATCTCATCGTGATATGATTTCAAAATTAGTACTTGATTTGATCTTCAGAAAGCCTTGTGCAACCCTAGGTACAACCCGCTGTATAAATGTCGCAACATTGCGCATGAAAACTAACTTCCTTGTATATTTTCATTTGCACCGTCCCCAAATTATGTAACATTTCAGAAGATAGGAAATTTATAAATTAAGTAACGCTTCAGGGGAATTTTTAAAAGGAATAGAGAATACAGCGTTACGACCCATACAAACAAGTTGTAGTTTTCATTTAAAAAAACGCATTAGGTACCGTCCACAAATAACGTAACGCTCTAAGTGGAGGGGGGAGTACGGCCCATACAAAAAATGTAGGTTTTTCATACAAAAAAGCGTTACGGAGTGTGGAGGGAGGATCGAAAAATGTCGATTTTAGCGTTACGTAATAAATGGACGCTGCCTTATGGATGCCCCCAGATCCTAATGAACCAACCACTGCCAACCACCGTGTTCAAAATGCTTAACCCTCTAATACCCAAATTTTTGATTTTGATCTAAATATCATTTTTCGTCATCTAAAATCGATTTAAACATGTTTTGGAAGATGATTCTTTTTAATTCTCGATTTTGTGAATTTCTGTTTTTGATTTTTCTAATTTTTATTTTTGAACATCCCCACACTTTTATATTTTTTCTGGAAGCCAATTAGGGGAACGGATTTTTTGAGATGAAAACATTTTGAGATTTTATGATTATTGTTGAAATATTATTATTTTCAATTTTTTTCACAGAAAATTATATTTTCCGTGTAATTTTAAGGAAAATAATTTTAGAGTGTATTCGATTCCCTTAAACTATTAAACAAGGATAGAATGATTTGGGAAAAATTTAAAATATGTTAATTGTAGCGATTCAATACAAAATTAACAATGACTTCTAAAAGGTGACTGAAACATCAATTTTTCAATGATTTTTTAAAAATGAAAATACGCTTTAAAATACACCAAAAATCATTTTGAGATATACAGAAGAGTCCTAAATATCAGCCAAAAATATAAAAAATTTGATTTTCCATGAAACAAAAATTACAAAAATACTCAAACTATACCCCGTCTAAAGGCGGGATTGGGTATTAGAGGGTTAAGTTGCAAGAAATGATCAAAACCATAACACAGTTACCCAAAATTTTACACAAACAGCATTAAATTAGACAAGAACTCATGGGAATTTATCATCTCATTAGGAGACAAAGGGCGACCTCTGGGGTTTTTTTATCAGAAAGTGTATCTTTTCCCATAGTAAATCATATGAAAACTTTGAACCGCTTACGCTAAATTATAGTTTCACCGATTGCGCTGAAATTTTGTACAGTTTATGTGGGACCTAAATGGGATCTAAAAAGTCGACTGGAGCGAGGATTTGTTTTTTCCATACAATCGAGTTCCATACTAATGGTCATGGGATCGATCCTAGCCCCGGCGCTTGAAATTTTTCGTCAGTTGCAATTAGGAGCTGTACAAAGTGTAAGTACAGCTTCAAATTGGGATCGCTCACGCAGTGCCCTAGTTGACAACAAAGCTATAAATTAGGTTAAGTGATTAAAGATTTAAAAAATAATATTTCCGGTCGAAAAGTTTCTCTGAATTCTTCGGAACTCAATTCGGCCAAGCAAATCATTCGGCCAAACGACATTCAGCCAAATGGCTGGACGACACCCATTGCTGCACATGGCATCTTCTGACCTTGACCATGTTTATCGCAGGCAACTATGTCATCAAATTCATGCTTTACTCGCGACTTCGACAAATAATTGCACCGTCAGGCCCCAATAACAATGAAGACGAGCGTGATTACCCAGCTTTTACTCTCGTGTCGACCAATACAATAACGTTCGTTCACGTTCGGCGGTGCAAGGGCGCTTCTCCTCCGTTGCTAGGTACGATATAATCGAGTCACCCTCGGGCGACCATTCGATCATTCTTAACGCCGCCGCCAGATTCGATGGCAACAAATTAAAAACTCATTAATTTAATCGAAACGCATAACAATGATGGCGACGGCGCGATGACGACGACAACGGAAAATCCCTTCACCCTCTTAAGTATAGGGAAAAAAATCGGCGCGACAAAACCAGTGTCACGATGAACTTCGGGGGTCAGCAATTCCAAGATCGCACGGAAAATTGCACCTTGCCGACAGAGTCCTTTGGAAAATTGCTACGCGTACGCCGACGACGCTGGCAATGATCCCACACATAAATGATGGTGTTTTCACGTCTATCAACTGCGACAACTCGATAATTATTTCCATACATGGGGATCCTCCGTGTGGCCTTTGGCTACCGAACTGACGTTATTGATCGAAATGAACGGACGGACGGATGGAGACCATTCATGTCCGTCGTCGTCTAGAGATGTGTGCCAGATTGTGTGTGCGCGATGGTTTTAATTAAAACGTTGCAAACATACCTACTTATTTCTTGTGTCGATTTGGGCTCAGTCGAACTCTGGGCACGGTGAGTAATCACATCGTGAACGTCAGTAGTGACCCGGCGTAGTCTCTCGGCGACAAATGAGTCCACCTCGGTGACGACTACTGGGCCGGATCGATCGATCCAACCGGCGGGGGCTAATTGAGTTTGATCATTAAAAATCTTTCGCGTTGTGATTTCTTTCCGATTCGAGCGGACCCTGCATACTGCTACAGCCAGCCGTGTATGTATTTATGAACGATTTTTGCAATTGCGACTGCAATCAGTCAGGTTTTGCTTTGTTCCAAGAAAACCTTGATTGGTGAAATATTACTGACGCCCTGGAGTTGGAGGAGTGTGTGGTAGTTGTTTATTCGTATGAAACCAAGGATCAAGTGAAAGCTTATAAGGTACACCGGGGCAAGTTGAAACGGATGGGGCAAGATGAAACAGCTGGTTAACATAATGTTTTCTATTGATGATAAAGAATTTAATTGCCATAACACATAGTTTTTGATTCAAACAATATTTTAGCGAAGAATAAATTTCCAAAATTTATTGAAATCTTTTTCAAACCATCGCGTTTCATCTTGCCCCATCCGTTTCAACTTGCCCCGGTGTACCTTAACTTTTCCACGTGTTAACTACGGCCCAGCGATATTTGTTGTATTTGAGTGCAGGTTATTCGATGATTGCGTGGACGTTGTCCAATCGGATGGAAAAAATGTTGTGTGAAAACATGCACAACAAGGATTTACTATATTAACCTTCACGTACCCGACCCCCGACAACTTATTTTTAAAAGGCTGGCATTTCGACAATTTTCATCCGATTTTTATGAAATCGCCCTCAACCACAATACTTAAGTGGCCATGTAATATCCGGAACCATTCCGGAGATATTCCGCCTGGGGTCAGGGGGTGGGGAGGTGCCTATTTTACTAAATGGCTAAAAGTGATTATTTCGTGTGTTTTGTGTTTGAGAGGCCCCCGCGGAACCTGTTCCAGGAGTTCCGAAGCGGCCACATCAGTTGATACATACTTCAGTTATTTTTTTCTGCCCCGTTCTCGTAAAATCATGAAAATTGATATGTGACACGGCATGTTTTGCTTGCAAACCATAAATGTCCCCGATGACACCCCCGTGGAACCTGTGCTAGATGTTGCGGGGTGGCCATATTAGTTGATACAGACTTCAGGGTATCGTTTCTGACTCAGTCATTCAAAATTATGAAGATTGATATGTCGCACGGCATGCTTAGGTTGAAATACAAAAGGGTCCTCGATGAGGCCCCGCGGAACCTGTTACGTTGATCCGGATGGGTCAACTTATTCAAATCTGGTTATCGCAGTTGTGTTTCACTGTTCGCTGTTGGATATATCACTGGGCCAACACTGTCCACGAAGCTACCCAGGGGACCGACAA
Organism: Aedes albopictus; assembly: GCF_035046485.1. Lineage (NCBI taxonomy): Eukaryota > Metazoa > Arthropoda > Insecta > Diptera > Culicidae > Aedes > Aedes albopictus. The sequence continues at coordinate 470,892,479 of NC_085137.1, read as the reverse complement.
CAAACTACCGGGGGAATGTTTCGGATCGCGTAACGGCGGAGAACACGGAGCAACACAAAGATGCGTGTGCACGTCGCGGCGGTCGGTTTATTTATACTAACAACAATCATGTACAAAACAATAACAATATACATACATTAGGCAGGGTCGGTGCAGGGCATTGATGATAAACATCGCACAACATATATTAGGCTGGCCCAAATATTCTAACATTCGCAACAAAAATTTCGCTGAAAATCAATAATTCAAACACAATAACACTATCCCCCGAACCCCAGCACAATCCGGAATATCCCCGGAATGGTTCCGGATATTGCATGGCCACTTGAGTATAATAAACTAGCATCAATTTACGATCGATAGAAGGTGACATTTAAAAAAATCGGATGAAAATTGACGAAATGCCAGCATTTTGGAAATAAGCTGTCGGGGGGTCGGGTACGTGAAGGTTAAGCTCAAAATTGCATTACATGGCCTGTAAAATTCCACCAATGGAATCATACCAGCTACGAAACTATCGGCTGAAAACCGTGTAAATTTCCGCCGTAATGTAGTTTACATGACTAGCATAGAATAGCATAGAAGACTAATGATGTGAATGTACATTAAAATCCCCTTATTTTCAATATTCAACGCTTAATTCTACATTTTTTGCGAGATAAAATAAACAGTCTTCGCGTAATCATAAATGGATTTATGTTCTTCACCTGACGTTTCGGCTACAGAGCATAAATTCGTTTATGATTCCGCGAAGGCTGGAAGCCGAAAACTCCCGTAACATAACCACAATCACAGTCGAACCCCATACATCGTAAAAAAAACATAACTATGATGCTCACGAAGCCGTGACAGGGATGAGCACGTCTCAACCATACATTGAAAATGACGTACCTAGGAATTCTCTGCATCTTCATGGATATCCGAGTGAAATGACGTATCTCTGCATCTTCATGGGTATCCGAAAAAAAGGATTGTGTGTGTCTTGATGGTCATGGGACTCGTGCTGTGGTTAGCTAAACTTTAGAATCATAAACGGGGATCATGGGTTTGATTCTCGGCTCTCCTTCTCACAACTTTTCTCATAGTTGTCAGTGGCTGCTTATTTACGACGAGACTCGGGGCACTGAGCGTAAACAGTTTTGTACTACATACAGTGTATCAAACAATTCTCCGTACAGCTAATTTTTTGTCAAAATAATTTTTCCATCAAATGTTTATAACTTTTTATACGTCAATCAAAACTGTTGAAATTTTGACCAATCATGAATCAGGCAGTAATACTCTATTGGTAAAATTTTGAGCGAGATCGAATAAGTTTTCTGAAAGTTATAGAACTTTCAGTAAAACTTATAAGATTTTTGAACACATTTTTAAAACATTATATCTCAATATGTAGTCGATGAAACTTTTTCAATCTTTTTTGTGTTACAGCTTATACCTAAGGCTTTCATATGCAGCTTCGTTTGAGGTTTTATATTCACTACAAAAAACAAGGTTGCGACCATTCATTTGCAAAGATTTACATTCATTCTCTATTATCTCAGGTCAGAAGCATGCTATCGAAAAACAATGTATGGATGAATTTAACCTTGTAGTTTTATCTGAAAGTTTGCCGAAAAACATTGGGGTCGCACACGCATACCAAAGTCGTGAGCGAGCTGTGAAGGCAACTCTCCACGCGGTGAATGTAAATTTCATTCACGCTGTGGAAAGTTGCCTTCACAGCTCGCTCACGACTTTGGTATGCGTGTGAGACCCCAATGTTATTCGGCAAACTTTCAGATAAAACTACAAGGTTAAATTCATCCATACATTGTTTTTCGATAGCATGCTTCTGAACTGAGATAATAGCAAATGAATGTAAATCTTTGCAAATGAATGGTCGCAACCTTGACAAAAAATATGAAAAAATTGCTTATGCAGTTGACGGTATTTAAAAAATCACCATATTTTGAACATATAATCTGCCAATCGTTTTCTACCAATAAAAGTGCATTAACTGAACGAAAAAGGCATAGGACCTTCTCTTGATATGTTGTTTAGTAGGTCCTGTATAAAAATATTACATTAAGAGAGTTTAAAAAAGTTGAAAACACTTGGCACTTTTATTGATCAAAATATGATAAATTTCCAAATAATACTCTGAATGTATACAGATTTTTCTTTTTTTATGTAGTGAATATAAAACCTCGAACGAAGCTGTATATAAAAGCCTTAGGTATAAGCTGTAACACAAAAAAGATTGAAAAAGTTTCATCGACTACATATTGAGATAAAATGTTTTAAAAATGTGTTCAAAAATCCTAAAAGTTTTACTAAAAGTTCCATAACTTTCAGAAAACTTATTCGATCTCGCTCAAAATTTTACCAATGGAGCTGCAATATATGGTTTATGATTGGTCAAAATTTCAGCGTTTTTGATTGACGTATAAAAAAGTTATAAACAGTTGAATGAAAAATTATTTTGATCAAAAAATTGCTGTACGGACAATTGTTTGATACACTGTAGCTAGCAATAGATGTAGGTAGTAAGAAACATCACTTACGACGATGTAAAACGAAATCGACATCTTTGGTGTGAAGTATAACAACTAACAATCATCTACTTCCCATGGTTGCTCTAGAGCACCATCGATTTTCGATTATCTCGAGACAATTGAAATAGAGGTTTTCAAAACCGTCTTAAGTCCTTATACCTTTTATTTTGGTTTTATAGTGGTTCTAAAAACCTCTTCTAGTCTATTTTAACTATAAAATGTTACTTGGGCTGTTTCAATAGTGAAACTATTGATAAACAATCTAAAACCTTTTGATTTACAACCAATTTTTTTTTTCATTGATTCAACTTTTGTTCTAGCACTTTTTTGGAAACGCTTTTCTGGCATAGATATACATAGTCGTTCAAAGTCGTGGGAAGGTAAAGGATAACGGTACTCGGCCATCTGACCGAATGCCGTTTGTCCTAATGTCCTTTGGCCAAAGAATGCCACCTGGCCGAATAAGTTGTTTGGCTGAATGCTGTTTGAAAAATTCAAAGCTGCTGACGAACTCCGGGTCAACAGTGCGCTTATAGGGGGTTCTCAAATTGCCAATGCAAACTTTATTTTAACCTAACACTAGCTGTCCCGGCAAACATCATACTACCTGCCAGCCTACTCTGTTTTTTGACATACATCTCCCTAGACAAGTCCCCCGTTACTTCATATGTATGAGAGCCCCCATTTCCAGAGATCGGAGGACTATGCTAAGAACCTTTCCCGGCCCCAAAAGTACCCACCTACATAGTTTCACGTCAATAGTTTCCGAATCCATAAGTGTCAGACAGACAGACAGACAAAAAGACATATGTAGGGTCTTGTACCATTTGGGCAGGTGTACCTATTTTGGGCACTTGCCGCTATAACTAAGTCAATTTCATACCGATTGATTTGAAATTTTGTCCAGAGTTAGGCACGTACAGCATCTAACTCTACAAAAATTCAAATCAATCGGTTTGCAATTGGCTTAGTAATAGCGGCAAATGCCCAAAATAGGTGCACCTGCCCAAATGGTACAATACCCTATAGATTGGCCTTTCTTTCTAGATTTATTTATAATGAACTTCTTGACATTTTAGATGCCAATATGATCATCAGAAAAATTGGTTAACGTTGACAAATTCTAATATTTTTATCTGAAATTTCTCTTTCTTTAAAGCACTGACTTTTCTTTGGAGTTATAACTGATGTAAAGAATAGTTGCACGATCATCGATCAGTTAAGTTCATCAGCTTTTCAGATTCAAAGAACAAGAGGAGGGCTTCTAGAGAAATGAGGTACAAGAGGGCTTCTAGAGGAACAAGAAGAAGGCTTCTAAATCAAGGAGGCATTTACGACAAACTCAGGATTCCGACAAGAAGTTGTGGCACGTATGTAGCTGGGAGTTCAAAATTAAACAGAAATTTCTCCATAAGAATTTCTCGATCAATTCCGTCAAGTATTATTTCTGGACCTCCGGAGACACCTATTGCTTTTAAAATGCCTTCAAAGATTTCTAAAAAGATTCCTTACGTATGTTTCACGACATTTTTCTTAGTATTTCCTGCTTCAATTGCTCCAGGAAGTTCTTCTAGTTTCCTACCGGCATTTTCTCAAAATTCCAGCAATACTTTGCAGAATTCCTAAATTCTAACCGATTTCTTCTGAAGTTTTTCACAGGGATCTTGCAGATTTCATTCCAGGATTTCTCTCATAGATAGAAGTCTCTCGCTAGATTTCTCCCAAAGTTTCGTTTCTGCACGAAATGTTCATGGAATTTTTCCCAGGGTCTGTCCCGCGATTTCTACAGGAGCTTCTCCCAGGATATTCCTCAGATGTAGTCACGGGATTTTTCCTAGAGTTTCTTCCGGGAGTCCTCTTGAGTTATTTGCCGCAATTTTTCCCGGTGTTCCCCGCGGGTCTCGGACGATTTCTTCCAGAATTTCTACAGGAGTTATCCCTGGCCATGCCTGGGATTTCTGCTAAAGTTCCTCTCAGGATTATTTAATAAGTTTCTGGTGGAGTTCATTTCGGAATATCTTCCGAAAGTTTTTTTTTTGTATTGTCTCTCGCGGGATGCAGTTCCGCTTGGGACTTATTTCAAAGCTTATCCCGGAAATTATCTTAGAATATTCCTTCCGGTGTTGCACCCGGGATGTCACTCAGAGTTTTTACAGGACTTATGCTGGGTTTTATTCCGAGGTTCATTCAGAGTTCCTTTTGGAACTTGGAGTTGTTGTTAATATGTTGGTTCCGAGATTTTTTTTTCTATCCAATTCTTCTTCTTTCTCGATGTTCGCATTGGAACTTGGCCTGCCTCTCTTCAACTTAGTGTTCTTAGAGTACTTCCACAGGTATTAATTGAAGGGCTTTCTTTGCCTGCCGTTGCATGAATTTGTACATTGTGAGGCAAGTACAATGATACACTATGCCCAGGGAGAGGAGAAAATTTTCCCGACCGAAACGGGAATCGAACCCGCCGTCTCCGGATTGGTGATCCATAGCCTTAACCACTAGGTTAACTGGAGACCCCTTTTTTTCTGTCCAATAATTTTCGGTAGAGATTCTTAGACTCTACCGAAAATTATCCCGATTTTCCTTAGGGTTTCTCTAATATTTAGATACTTCGGGAGTTCTTGTCCGGATTTTCCAGGAGTTTTTCTCGGAACACCTCCTGGAACCTGGGATATCCTGCAAACTTTGCTGGCGTGATTGTTGAAGTACCTAACTATCACGCCGAGGACCGTTGATCGAATCTCACTCCCGACAAACTCACAAAATGTGAATTCTTTCTTCGGAAGGGAAGTAGAATCTCGAGATGAACTAGCCTTGGGGAAATCCCAGGGTCAGCTCTCAGAAAAACCCCGGAAGGAATTCTGGGAGCAAATCTGGAAAACTGCTGCTGAAAAGACACTTGAGAAAAAATCCTGTAGAAATCCAGAAACTACGACAAACCTGCAGAAATTCAAGGAAGAACTTCAATAGTAATCTCGGGAGGAATTCAGTAAGAAATTGCATAATAATTTGAAAAGGTATTGCAATAGAAATCGGAGAAGAAATCCCGTGAGGAATTCAAAAAAGAATCTTGAATAGAATTTCGGGCGAGAGATTCTCAAAGGAATTTGGGAACGAATTCTCAATAGATTTCCAAGCAAATTCAGTGCAGTAAAGTGCAGTTTTGCTAGGTTCAATGATAATATGAGTATGATGAATATATACTAAGCAATTATATGCAGGGTGAATTACACTCCGAATCTGCAATTGCCATTTAAACATGCAACTCTAATCTAACCGTCTCACGTGCACACTGGTGTCGCCCCCGGTGTCTCATTTTCCAACGGTCAGCCAGGCAGGCAGTCAGTCAGTCTACTGAACCGTCAGACAGCCCATCATTTATATAGCACGTTCGTGACTGGTAGTGCCCTAATGAAAATTCCATTTCAATGAATCATCTGTTGTCCGGTGTGGTTGCTGCTGTGTTTCGCAGCTACTCGCGGCGAGATTGATGTATTTAATTTGAAATATATTCGTAGGATGTGATAAGAGATAACGACTACTGATAAAGATAACTGTGGGTACAAATTTTATACTGATTTATTATTTATCCCAACTGCATTGAATAGGTAGTCGAACTGCTAGTTGTTGATCCCAGTACGATTAGAACTCTGTCAGTGCCAGCGTTGGAATGCACTACACAAACAGCTTTTAATAAATTGCTCCAGATTCCGCATATTTGTCACTCACTATCGTTCGTAGAAAGTACCTCTCTAACTAAATGCTCTGTTGTGACACCCGGAGATAGGAATTCGCAAAGCAAATATACTTTGTCCCTGCGATGGTCTCGTTGCCATATCTACTGTGATGCTGGAGTAATTTCTTGTACCATCTCTGGAGTGATCGAATTTGAATTGTATGACTATGGGTTGAAAGAATAATTGAAGCATGACTTCAAGGGCAAAAGTTTTACAGATACAAACATAATTTTGGTCACGTAAACTCTCAATCATGTACAAATAACATATGAAAAGTTTAAAAATGCTTTTCTTTAGTGGAAGTATGAAACGTATTGTTATGCACATTGAAGCGTTGAATTTCATAGAAATTACAACATGATGACGATGTTTTTTTAATATACATATTCCAACTGAGTCAGTGACTTTGTTCAGAAACATTTGGATGGCCAATTAATCTTGTAGAGGTTATTAGAACCGTCATAAAACCTGATAACTTTTATTTTGATTTTATGATAGTTCTGAAAACCTCTTCTAGTCTTTTTGATTAAAAGCTGACCCACTATATTTCCCTTATCTTGTTTCATTCACAGATCGAGAAGATCAGTCCATCCTCTGTACGGGCGAGTCGGGTGCCGGTAAGACCGAAAACACAAAGAAAGTGATACAGTATTTAGCGTACGTGGCAGCCTCCAAACCGAAGGGATCCGTTGCGGTAAGTAGCAACTCAACATTAGTTAATTTATTTCGCGTTTTTGTGTTTCTTGTTAGATTCAATTTACGTAAAGAAACTTGGAAAAAAGGGGACTTTGTGAGATATTTTTTCTTTCTCTTAGTTAGGTGTTAGATACAACTCTAAAGCTTAGTATGTAAGTACAACAGGTGTTGTTAGGTTCAGGTCGTATAAGAAGGACGAATCTCCTTGTAAGGTGTGTCTTTTCAGTGTAAATAATTCCTATTTAAGGTACGCGGTGTCTGGCTCCGAGGCCCTCACCTCGCAGGCATTACATGATTGCTTCCAGGCAGTCATCGAGTTCAACCAATGAGCGAGAGGTGGTCACGCTTAATTCAACTGTCAGGTACTGTCAAAAAGCATTTTGCTTACGCGCGCGCCCGCAAATGCTGCCTGATTTATTAGCAGGCCCATATGGCAGCAGCAGCAATAGCAACCACCCATCCATCCGTGGTTAACCATGTTTGGGAATGGTTTCAACTCTTTTTTTTTTCTTCGTCCTGCTCAATTCCAAATAAGTTCCGATCAGTCAGTTTGTCGTTTAGTTTTTAAGCTGTCCAAAAGGAAACGAATCATTCGCACGTACTTGTTAGGATAATTTATCACCGAACCATGTTATTGTAAGTCCTAAACACAAGAACTCTCACACGTATTTCTTCGTCATTTCTTAGATGTATTTTGGGAAAAGTCAACTGATCACCTTAATACCAGGATTTTGTCATCTCAATATCGGGGGCATTCCTTCCCACCAGTAAAAAGAAGGGTCATAAATGTACATGGTGCAGCTTCGAAAAAAAATGCCTAAAACTAAAAATCGCATCGAAAGAATCATGTGCACTGTTTTATGTGGTGGTTGTACATAGCAGCGATAGATCTAACCAGTGTGTTCAAGACCACTCAATAATTTGTCGTCAAAACAAATTGAACGTAGAGTCGAATTCGCAAGGGCAATTGTAATTGATGTGCATTTATTGCATAGAGCAATAAAGACAATTAGCTTTATAGCGCTAGACCAGGAGTTCCCAAATGTTTACTGGTTATGTATCACTTTTCCGTTTTGATAAATTTAAAATTGAAATTGAACACTGCTTGTCAATTGCGCAAGTTTTTGCTGGACGATTCTCTAACGTATTTTCAAAGAGTTCCTTGGCATATTTGAAGAGAGACTTTAGGCGAATCAAAAACGAAACGATCTTCTAACGTGTTTTTGACCATTTATTGCTTATCTTCTAGAGTAAGCTTCGTACAACCTCTGCGTTGGATTCCCAGAGATGCTATTGAAGAGACCCTGCAGCATCGAGAAACTTTTTTTCCGAAATCTTTTGTAAAAGTTCGTATCTCGGTTTCTAGTAAAAGTTTAACGGATTCTTCGAAGATTCCTGACCGAATTCGTAGTTAATTTTGGTCGTTTGTTGGCGATTTGACGCCTTACTAAATAAGTTCTTTGTAATATTTTTGGCATAATCTCCGACTGCGTTCTTGTAATTTTTCTCGGAGTGCCTACAGAATTTCTTTCAAAGATTTTTCCGGTATCGCTTCCGAAGAAATTTTTGCCCGAAAAAATTTTCATGGGATTGAATTGAATTGAAAAGGATTTATCCCGAGATTTTCACAAGAGTATCTCTCAGGCAGAATATATCGCAGTAAGTGTCACGAAATGTCTCCTAGATTCCTCTTGAAGATTAAGTAGGATGGGGCGGGGCAAGATGGGTCGCATAAGGATGGATCACCATAACTTTGTAAATACAAATCGTATTGGTTTGTATTCGTCCGCTACTCTTTAATACACTAGTTAGCTATGCTAAAAGTCGATAAAAAGTTCATTAAATACAAAATATGACGTTAAACAAGCAATTTTAAAAAGTGATCAATTTTGCACCGTGAAAAAAGTGCGGGGCAAGATGGGTCACCTTTTAAGTAATTCACATTTTCTCAACGAAAAACGTCAAAATATAAGATTTGTTCCGCATTCATATATGCTCCATATCCATATTGAATAAACAAGAGCTACTAGTAAACATTTTATAGATTTATTTGGAATATAAAAAACTTTACGATTTGAGTGGTCCTAAGGCGTCTTGAAAATCGATGTTTTCACTAAAAAATTATCATAATTTTATGTTATAATTTTGAGTGTTCATTCCGCTTGATTGAAGTCATTTATGAGATAGTCTTGTAACAAAAAATAAATAACTTTTGAATGCTCCAAAAATACGTTCAAAATTGAAGGTGACCCATCTTGCCCCGCAGCCGTTTATATGGAGATTATTTGGAATGTATCGCATAAGAAAAATGGCTAAAAACCATTTTATTTTTTATTTCCAATGAGAGTGAATAATTTTTCAATCAATGCCCCAAACTTTTGTATATTCATGCTGGTCATCTAACAAAATTATTAATCTAAACAAAACAAGAGTAATGCGCACAAAAATGGCACTGACCCATCTTGCCCCGTGACCCATCTTGCCCCGCCCCACCCTATACACGATTCTTCCTGGTGTTCCTAATGGAACTTCGCCAGAAGGTCTTGCGGGGATTTCTCCCAGAGTTGCTACAGCAGTTAATTCCGGGATTCCATTCCAACTAGAGCTCCTCCAAAAATCTTGAAGGGGTTTTCCACGGATCTGCAGGAGTTCCTTTCGAGATTTCTTCCGAAGTTTCTCCTGTAATTTCTTCAAGACTTTATTGTGAGCTTCCTTGCAGAGTTTCTCTCTAGATTTCTACAAAAGTTTATGCCGGGATACTTCCTGAAAGTTCTCGCGGATTTCTTTTTATGTTTGACCTGAGATTTTTCTTGGAGTTTCTTCCGGGACTTCTCACAGAAGATTCTTTCCGGATGTCTCTCATTTTTTCTGAATTCATCATGGACTTTCTCCATGATGATCCAGTGCCTTTTGATATTCCTGCGGAAGATATTGCTGATATTTCTCATGAGGTTCACCCCGTGATTTCTTTCAGAGTATTTTCCAGGCTTTTCTTCGTAGTTGATTTTTTTTTCGCAGATTTTCTCGAAATTAATGCCAGAGCTTTACTTAAAAGGCGTTTTCATTCGGATCATCCGCGTGCACGTCGTCGTCGTCGTCTATTTGACTGCTCATCTTCGTACGGGGTGATTTAGTGAGTTTTTGGAGACAAAGTGTACAGGCCGCGTTTTCATTCGGATCGTCCGTCGTCGTCGTCTATTTGACTGTGCTCATCTTCGTGATTTTGGAGGCAAAGTGAAGAGGCCATTTTATTCATTTGGGCCTGCCGCGTCGTCGTCGTCGCAGATTTGGCTGTGCTCATCTTCGTACGGGGCTGTTTAGTGTGATTTTTGAGGCAAAGTGAAAAAGCCGCTTTTTCGTCGTCAATTTGAATGTCCACATCGTCGTACCCGTGTGTAGTTGTAGCGGTTCAGTGTGAATTCGGAGAAGTGGCCAGTTAGTGGAAGATGCTGTAGCACATACGCACTGGACACTTCGAAGGATGTTTATTGGTGAGCTCTTTCCATTTTATCATAATAATAATAATAATGCTAAAGGATTTATACAATTCTGCTCTGGTTTTTGTGTATTTATCCAACAAATATTGAAAAGTTCGTCACGTCATGTGTCGGCGCTAGTTCCAAATGCACATTTAGTTGATAATAAATAATTTCCTTTCATTTTTTGCATGAACACAAAAATTTGAATGGTTCGTCATTTTCGGTGTCGACATTTGTAATATTTTAGTCCAAATGAATAAATGTTTTGACTCAAATAAAGGTTGCATGAATATCTGGAAAAAGAGAGGGTCGGTAAAAGATAGACGGCGAACCATGCGGTAAGATCTTTCTGATTTATTTATCACGTGTTATTTTGTTAATACTTGTGAATTGATCGCGTTCAGCATTGTCTCGCGCGGAAACGCAAACTACAGATGCGTCGGTGTTTAGCTTTGTGTTCTCCTTAGTTGCGAATGAATAACTTATGTAGGGTGAGTTTTGAGGCACAAAAGATCGCGTTCGTCGTCCAAGGTTTAGTAGGGTATTTCTTCACGAGCGTATTATTAATCGCGAATCAAAACATTACACTCGTTTACCACGGCAAAATCCTCAACACATCTCCATTTCCCCTGTCCAAACTCCTAGTGATTTCTCGTAGTAACGCAGAGAATTCCTCGGTTATTGGCCTAAGCGAGAATCACGTCATAACTTCCTTCCCTATCCTCAATTGACCTGCATTCGGACGCGGCCGGCGCTGGTATTGCTTATTGAAAAGTATTGGGATTCCAGCATTTACACAATGAAGAGAAAGCTAATCCCAAGCATCATCTGTTGGTTCTTTGTGTAAATGTAGTTGTCCTTGCAATAACAGAGGAGCAACCGCGGGCGGTCAATCATGATCATGATCATGATCAAATTAATGCCAGAGCTTTACTTAAAATTTCTTTTGGAAATTGTTCCGACATTTTGGATGCTCTTTTTGAGACTTTCATAGTTCCTGGAGTTCATGCAGGTATTTTTCCATGAGTTTTCTCGAAATGTCTCCTGGGATAACTTACAGAATTCCTTTTCAGAAATTCCCGGAGGAATATCAGAAGGAATCCAGGTGAAATCTTGTGCGAGACTCCATGAATACCAATTGGAGAAATCTCGAGAGTAACTTTGGAAGGCATCCTGAGAAGAACTGGATACTTTGAGTAATCCAACGACGACATATTATAGAATTTCAAAGAGAAACTCTGAGAACCTCTAAGAGAAATCCTAGATATATCGAAAAACTCTGGAAGAAATCCTTGTTCTTTAGCTTCTTCAAAATCTCGAGAGGAACTAGAAAACTAATAGTTTGATATTTCGGAAAACCAATAAGAGAAATCCCTGTATGAATTTCCAGCAAGTAATTTTGGAAGCATATCGGGAAAAGCTCTGGAAATATCCCGCTAGACCTTATGAAAAACTCCTGCAGAAATTGTGGGATAAATCCCAGGATCAACTCTCAGAACTCCCGAAGGAACACTGAAAGAAATCTTGGAAAGTACTATTTATGGGAGAAAAAAGTAAAACTTTTGTATGGAAACTTGGGAGAACTGAAGATAGTCAGTAAAAAAAATCCGGCTAACCTCCAGAAAAAAAAACTTTCATAAATTCAAGGAACAACTCGTGAGAACAATTCTGTAGGGGAACTGCGAAAGAATTTAAAGGTTGAATTCCGGTTGAAATCCAAAGAGGAATCCTGGAAGTAGTTCAAGGAAGATCTATGGATGGAATCTCGGGAGATCTATTACTACACCATCAGCACAGACTATATGCATCCAGTTTTAAATCAGTGTTAGCAATTTAACGGGGATATGGTCTGTGGAATTACGGATTGAATTCATGAATGTTTTTTTCCTGATTTTTAAAGTATTCGTATGTCATTTCTTTTTAAAAGAAATATTTGGCAGAAATATCAAAGCAATTGCCATCAATCTTTCCATTGACCTAAAAAGTACTTGGATAAATTTAACAGCTTGGTGATTTTTTTTTTGGGCAGCATCCCAAGTAACACAGAAAACATCATTAAGAATAAACTTAGAAAAAGACGTTGTAGTATAGTACTATAATCGTATTTGTACACATATTACGTTGAAATCATGTTTTAACTGTGTTTGGCAATAACAAGTTACTGAAAAATGTTATCATCCTCACTACAAGTTAAAATAACGTAAATTTAACGTTGGTTACACAAGATATTTGTGTCATCGTCTTCCTTCAATTGAAGATGATACGTATAACATCAGCAGCACATAGTTATAACCTTTGAGCTCAAACATGTTATTAAAACGTTGTTTTTACGTATTAAATACGTTAATGTAGAACATTTTCAGTTTGCTATCTCTTCTCACTGACTTGATCATTATTTAATAAACATCTCTTTCACTTAAAAATACAAGGCAATCCAAATACGATAAGAACTTTAATTTTATGCTTTGCGGTTTGATCCCGCTACAAGTATGCTAAACGGGGTAACAAATGGGTATGTTAATAGTCTCTAAAAAAAACTTGGCGCAGACCACCAGGCAGACCACTGTCACCATGGCTCAAAAGATGGGCGCCACCATTCAACTTTATATAAACGGCAGGCCTCCCGTCACCTAAAAATCACTGGGGTACTTACGTGGTGGATGAATCTCACTTACCAGCACAGTTTTTACACTATTTTTGATCCCGTGAACAATTAACTAGTATTCGTTCTAGCAAACGCACTCCACCTTTGTTATTGTTATATCTATGTTCAAAATAGGTCATCCAAAACCAAAAATGGCATCGTCGTATTCTATTGGGAAGTAGATGTTCAAAATACGTTGCTATGATGTTTTTTTCAATGTATTTCATTCGATTCAAGTGATATTCGATAAACATGTTATTGAGATGTATAACAGTCGTAATTTGAACGTATTTCTAAAATGTTAAGTTCTTTCATATATCAGGCCAGACCAATTACAGTGCCTGCTAAAAAGTTTCACCCTACCATTTTTATATATAGCCGCTTGTCCATCTACTGATGTTTCTGCCAATAATTATCCATCCGGAACAGTTTAAATATGTAATGAAATAATATAATTTACTTTTTGATAACGAAGACAAATTCTGCAATCTAAAAGATCATCACTGATACATCATAATTGAAAATAACATCCCAAAACATTCTGACGGTACTTTGTCAAGAAGCCACCATGTTGCATGTCTGAAAATTTGTTTGAAAATCTCTTACAAACCACAGAGATGTCAAAAAGCTTCCCTTCTTATTTCCAATCCGATGGAAAGCGAATGAATTTATGAGGAGGAAAAGTGCTTATTTCACCATAAATTTTGAACGGCACATGAAATTAAGTCATAGTGCCCAAACATCGAGATGGTAAATTACAAACGAAATGTAAGGCCTTAAAATAATTTTGAGCCGTCACTAAATACTGCATTTATAAAAGATGCCATATTTATTTTCTGTGCGTGGTTGACAATAATAATTTCGTGCCGGCAATAAGTAAGTTGTTATGATGTTGCTGAGAACATATTCGATACATAATTTTATGTTATAAGAATGTAATGAAAAACATCTTCAGTAACATCAAAGATGCTTTATAAGCCGCCATTTTTTGCGCTTTTTCGGTTATATAAGTGTATGAAAATACGTTTCCCATATTTGAAACAAAACATGGACGTTTGTATGAAACATGTATTATATACAGTATTATAACAAATTGTGTTACTTGGGATCTTATGCATTTTCTCCTAAACTTAATTTTTGAGGATAATTCTGTATAGTTTTTTGAAAAGTATATAAATTTAACAAAAATTTGTCATATTTTTTACTTTCAAGCTTTTAAAATCTCCCCTGGAACCTAGAAATCTCAGGGAATTTTATTTTGTCTTATGAGTAGACTCCCTGAATATAATTTGCGAAATATTTTGCTATTTATTCCTCGAGGTCCTTGAGGATCACATGTCTTGTTCATGTTTGAAAGAAAACACAAAAGAGATTGGCTTTTGTAATATAGCTGACAGAGAGATGGGTTTGTGGAAAAGGGAGTGTTCAAGAGGTGTGGGCTCGGAGTTAATTTGCTTTCTCTCTTTCAAGATTTCAACTTGTTCTGTGGCTTAGCTGGTTAAAGCGCCAGTCTAGAGAACACTAAGTCGTGGGTTCAAGTCCCACCATTAAGCGTTTTTTTTTTTCAAATTTATATAGCAATCTGGCAATGAACATTCCATATCTTTTAATTATAAGCGTCCCAATTCGTCTTAGAGGAATGCTGACAAAATTCCAAACAAAAAATTGGCGGATTTTTCAAGTGTTTAACGCTTACCAAGACTATCGTTATTTTTTCCGGATTCTTCGATAACTGCATATTTAGCATAGAAAAAAGAATCTGCTGCGTATTGGAGCATTGTGGGCATAATGACTCTCTGACACATTCCATGCGGTACGTTTTGCGCGAGCATTAAATTTTTGCTTCCATAAATTGTTATGTTGCTAAATACATGCTAACCAGCATATCAAACGATCAGATTTGAATAGAAGGTGCATTTTATACTTTCTAATTGGGAATTGAACCTTTGCACTTCGAAATAAATCGAGAAATACAGCGTAACGGGACACCATTGTAAAAAATGACGAATTTTGACCGAACGCCAAGAAATTTGCTACTTTCTAGAAGCAGCTTTCTAAGTTTCAGGTGCTAATAGAATAATACAAGTGATTATCTTCATTTTGGTGCAAAAAGAATCAAAATCTACAGCAGGAGCCCAGAAATATCGTACAATGAAGTCCAAAAACCGCGGTGTAGAAGTGCGTGGAGTGTGTCCTCTATGAATTTCATGCATTTGGCGTATTCCTAACGCATTCGTTAACAAAATTTTTATAAAATTCTCCGTGGATTCTCCTTGTCGAATTCTGGTGAAGTTCCAGTGTGAATTCCCAAAGAAACATGTGAAGAATAGTTTCAAATGGTTTCGTCAGTATTGAACGATTCTTGGCGGATTCCTAACTTTACTGTATTTTTTATAGAATGAGAAAATCTGCAACAGATATCCAAGAGGGTGTTCCTCGGGTGATGTGGGGATCGACCCACTAAGAACTCATTCTCTCTCTTCCTTACCTTCGCGGTACGCCCGTTAGGGATGACTTCGAGAAGGGGAGGGGGCCGTACATGAGTACACTCTAATAGTAAGCGTTCCACCAGCTACCGCCTTAAGTTGTTCACTCTCCCCTGGAGGTTCGGGTCCTTTTTTTATCTGTATTAACGAGATTTTTAGCCCTAGGCTAGTTCATCTCGGGACCCACGCTTTACTTCGCTTCCGAAGGAAGAACTCACATTTTGCGAGTTTGTCGGGAGTGGGACCTGGGATCGGTCCTCGGCGTGATAGTCAAGTGTTCTAACCATCATACCAGGTCCACTCCCTTAGGTTCGGGTCCTGACTAGTACTTAGACTACCCGTTGAACTCAAGCCCTGGGTGGGGAGCCCAACTCAACTAGCTGTTGTTTATCTCGCCATTTACTCTGTAGTTCAAGTACGATTCGAGAAACTGTCAGTTCATTTATATGCATATTGTTTACAAATAATTGGTCCAGGACCTTTTCGTAAAAGAACTTGGGCATACGGTATCTCCGTGCCTGCCAATAATAATTGTTACACACAGTTAAAATATGTTACATCATATAGCCTGTAACAAAAAAACCCCGTCATATCGCACACATTTTCCATCAGTTTTTAAATTTACAGCTTGCTCTCAGTATGAAGCTTGCGCTCAACATTCCATACAAGAAATTGTTTAATGTAAAATTGGAATAGAATTTTAAATGTTAAATTTGTTTACGTCGGGTGTAATGTTCAGAAATTTTTGCTGTGCACGTCATGTAAACTTCATTTTAGTCATGTAAACTACCAGTTATGACGGTTTACACGATATATCTAGTAAATTTGTGTTTATTTCATGTAACTCTGAGTCATGCTGAATTACATGACATATAATATACGTGACATATAATGGAAGTTTACATATCATGTCATGTAAACTTCTGTGGAATCCCATGTTCCAATTATATGCTTTATGTTTTACAGAAATTTACACTATTTTTTCGATCTGTGCACATGCAGAATGGTCATTGGCAGAGGAATCTTCCAAGAAGAAGAGGTGCAAGGTTTTTATTGAGAGCAAGTTGTAAATTTATAAACTGACGGAAAAATGTGTGCGATATAACGGGGTCCTTTTGTTACAGCTTATATGATGTAACATTTTTCAGCTGTGTAAATAGTTTTTGATCGCCAACCGGGAATCGAACCCTCAACATTCATTCGTCCCTAACCTCATCATAGTCTTGATAAAACCCTATCTAATGTTCGTTCCAATAAAAAGGGTAATGTCGGGTTAGTATTTGAGAAACACTCAAGTATTGACTCGCAATAAAATAACGAGTGAAAGAAGTGCGAAATCAAAACACCATCGCCGTTGATGACGCGCCCGGCGTACAGCTCAATTGCGATGCAACAGACAGACTTACGAGTGTCGTGCATCAACCTATCATGAATTGAGTCCCCTTCAGAAGTGAGTCAAGTCCTGGCTAAGGGAATAATTTGGTATATCATTTCGCATTAATTAATGTGGGAGCACTCTTAAAAAAGTTTAGTTTTTTTTTTTCATTTGGTAATCATTTGTTTGCTAGTTCAATGTGAATCTAGGTATTCTACAATTATTATTGTGCATTCCGCGTAACATTGTATTGGAAAGAGGTGTTCTTATATTTTAACCAATCATTTGGTGTTGAGAATAGCTGTTGTTGCTAATAGATAGAATATTTGCTCCATCTACCAAAATTTTTAAAATTTTTTTTTCTAGAATGCTGTTATACTTCCTTCCTTGGATTTTTCTTGACCATAAGGTTTCGACACGAAAGAAGATCAATATGTAATTTGGTGAGCGACTGTTGTAAATTCTGAGATTAGGGACTGGTTAGATGCGATAAAGCAGATATGACTCACCATTATGGACGCATAAGCAACACGTATGCATGTGATGAAGAAGGTCATATCTGTCAGCATTATGAAATTGCTTCTTTTGGCAATCGTCGTCGTTGGCATAAATATCAGCTTCTTCTTCTAGATATGGTTAGACTACTTCCCGTCACCGTCATCAACTCCTGTATATCGCCAAACCGGACAGCGCCACTCGCTTCAACCGAAGAATACTTAATAAATCACACGGACAGATGTAACCGAACCGCAGACGATGACGACGGTCGATGCCCAACTAGGGGGGGCCTAGGGCCCTTCCCTCCTTTTTCGGACGATTTCTCAGCTCTGCTGGCTGGGCTCTTGCTGTCTTGTCGTAAATTGAGTAATTAAGACTAGCAAACCTTTTCGGCGCGCGCAAAGTGTGATGTTTGTCTTAACCGAGCAAAATCAACAATAATTGAAACGATCCAATGAATGTGTGCCTCTATGTATGTGCAAATCAAATATGGACCCGTCAACGAATCGAACATGCTCGTAAACGTAAACACTTATCGATCGGAGGAAGGGTAAAAAGCCTTCCTTCCAAACAGTCAGCAGAATCAAGTATCACTTTGCACGATTCGCCTGAGATTGGGAAATTTAATATACCCATCGATGGGATGCTGCTGCAACAAATTCATTAGCACACGAATACGCTGCTGCTCGGTCGCGTGAGATAATGTTCGACCTACGATTACTATTTGCAAGCTGTCTTTGCAATAGATACTACAGTTATGGAAATCTCGAATTCCGAAATAGTAAACAAAGTAATTCAATTAACGCTCTCTGTATATACACAGCCATCTGTCATGTTCGGCCGTCTCATTTTCATTTTATTACAATCTGTTGAGCCTTTGCTCGTATCGTAGCTATTCGATTCTGCATCCCCTTCGTGCGTGTGTGACTTAACTTGAGAAGCTTTTCGCACTTCCCCCACCACCGCCGGTTGGTATATTGAAAACCACACAGCGCAGTAACGAAGTTGGAAAACATTAGGATCGAATAATTTATGAACATGTTAATCAGCTATTAATTGATTCGATAGCAATTGCCCCTGGTCTTTCCTTTCTCGCGATACACGATTATCTGTCGTAGGTTTTATTTTATCTAAGGGGCATGACTTCTTTTTGGACCAGGATAGGATATCTTTGCGATACTTAATCAACAACTAAACAACCTATAGAGTTATGTACAAACATGTTGTATACACAATTTACCATATTATAAATATATTCTCTATTTTCAATCTGTGGTGATATCAGATTGATGCCGAATGATACCGAATGATCAATCCCGAACAATTCAGATCGCACCAGCCGACATGTCAATATTTACCCTATTTCTACTACATTACTCATGCAACCGCCACAAGCAACATTCAAAGAAATGCAGTTCTCCGTTGTACCTGCAGCTACTGTGCTGTTCAGGTGCAAAAAACAAACGGTCAACTGTCAAACAGCGCTTAATTTGCATTAATATCAATGTTTTGTTTCGTCCGCCTTTGGAACTTTGAGCTGAACGCGTGCGGGTGGCCAATTCGTCAGGCGAACTCGAACTCAAAGACATTAATTAGATGTGAATTCATGTTCGCCGATTTGACTCTGTAGATACATTCAACAACCTGCTTCAGTCAATCTGAGGTCACAAAAGTAGACACTTCGTCTGCGATTCAAACTTGACTTGATCCTTCAGAGTTGCATATATCAACCCTTATTGATTGCGTTCTGACATTTCTTTTACTGAATCGTACATAACTTTGAAACGATTAAACAGATGGTGAATCTGAATGTTGTACTCCACGGGTTCCCAACCCGTGGTTTGCGGCCACCTGAGGGCCGTAAAGTTATTCCAGGGGGGGCACGATGTTACCAAAAAAATGGTTAAATCTTTATTCTATTTTGTGCCAATTATACCAATTTTTAATTTTGTATACCGCCACCCCCAAAACCCACAATTTGAGGAAGAAATTTTCAGTATAAAACGCCTTCAGAAAAAAAATTTCGGCCGCGCTGATATTTTTCACCTACGACTCAAATTGAATGTACATGACATCATTGTTTACGAAATGTGAGTGTCGAATAAAAAAAACTTATAATTAATCGTCGAAAATCCCTCCCACAGCAAATTTCTGGCTACGTCACTGTACCCAAAAAAACACGGTTTCGTTAATTTAATTCATTTTTTTTTTCTGAAAATTTTAATTGGGCCGCAGATGTTTTGATAATTCTTAAAGGGGATCGCCTCAAAAAGGTTTGGAACCCCGGCTCTAGACATTTTTCTAGGTAATCCACAGGATAATCATCTGAACCGTCGTTGATCGGTCCTCATGAAAACCAGCCTGGTATTCGCCGACAAAGGAACAGGTGGTCTCAGTGAACGTGCAACAGTATCTTGTACAACTGATTGTGAATTAGCACACTGTAGTCATCTAATCTGTGCCACTTTACGTTTTGTAGATTGGATAACATGTATTCTTCCAGAAATATAGCGCATATACTGATTTAACCCACCAGAAGCATGTGTGGACTCTAAATCCATAGCGTTCGGACAGGAAGCATCCATAAATGATGTAGCATTTTAGAGCTAGTGAGAGTCTGTGCTTTTCCTGTGTGACTGTCTATGTATTAGGGCTAGGAAGCACACTACAAAAAGAGTGGAAGGGTCAGTGATGCCAGGTGAAATTTTAAAATGTCTCCACATGACACTTTAACATATGTTAAGGGGGCTCCAAGGAGTACCAGGAGATCTCAGGGTCTCGAGGTTGCCGCAGGAGGTTTTACAAGCTTCTTGGTAGCTCAAGGGGATCTCACGGGCGCTTTAGGAGGTCATGGGGGAGTTTCAAGGGATCTCATGGGTCTTCTAGAGGGCTTCAAAGACGCTTCAAAGGAATAACAGGGAGTTCCAGGGAAGTTCCAGAGGGTCTCGAGGGCGTTTCAGAAGGTTTCAGGAAGTACCATCTCAGAGACGTTTCTATGGGTCCCAAGGGCTTATCTGAGAATACCTAAGTACCCTGAGAGGTCTCAGGGGGATTTAAAGCGGCCTTGGTATTCCAATGGGCTCCAGGGGGTCCTAGGGGTGTTTCACGAGGGTCTCAGGGAGGTTCCAGAGGACTTTTTCAAGGTCAAGGGTTTCAGAGGGCTCTGAGGGGGTTTCAGGAGTGCTTCAGGGGATCTCAAGCAAAGTTGATGTACACTACACGTGCTCTAGTCCCAGGTGCGAGAGCCGCATTACAAGCGAGTTCCCAGGAGCACTGTACATTTCGAGACTCAATACTGTGCTTCTCATTTTTCTCAAGATATACCTTATGAGATTCGTCTCATGCGCTAATTAAAGTGGAAAATTTCATGACAAAAATTTCCTAAATGAACGAGGATTGAAACCTTAACCTTTGCATTAAGTCGTATCGCATAGACGAACCAGACACTTGAATTGTGTATAGAAAAAAGTTGTTGGGGTTCTTCGTTACCAAGAAGTTGTTTTTCACCTTAGATACCAACAGCTCACGCAGCGCATGAGACGAACTCCCCGAGAGCCATGCACCTAGTACGCACCCACAGGATTTTCGTGAGCCTCCTAGCAGTGCAGCAGATTTTGAAGAGTTAGGAGACAATTTGGTGGGAGGCTCGCTGTCCTATCTATGTTCACATGAGCAATCGGAAACTCTGGTCTCAGGGGCGTTCAAGGGAGTTTCAGGGGTACCGGGAAGTCTCAGGGGCGTTTTAGGAAGTTCCTGGGAGTTTCACAGGGGTGTCAGGGGGTTCAGATTGTTCCTCGGTGTCTCATTGCGTTCAGATGGTCTATGGGGCATTGTAAGGTGTCTCAGGGGCGGCGCTTCAGGGGTCCCAGTGGCGTTGTTGGGAATCTCATGGGCGTTTTAGAGGGTCTCTGGCATTTCAGGGGATCCTCGGGTGTTTTAGAGAGATATCTAGAGGTTCAGTGGTGTTTCAAAGGTTCTCAAGGAGTTTCATATTATTGAAACGCTCTTGAAATCCCCGTAATTCCATTCCATTCTCCGAACGGCCCTGAAATGCCTTGAAACACCATGATACCTCCATCATTCAATTGAAATGTTCTTGAAATCCTCGTCATCCATTTGAAATCCACTGAAACCGACTTACCAAGCTGGTATTAAGACATCCACTCATTTTTATTTTTATCATCGGGATATCAATTGATTTGTACCATACTTATAAACCACATGACACCTACCTACCTGACTATTAAGTTTCCTTTACTCAATTTTGCTTATTCAATTGTTTTAACATTCACAGAGATAAAGCTATTTTCGCAATCTGCTATTGAAGTCAATTAACCCACTGATGGAGAGATAACCTTCCAAATTTGGCGAAGGTGGTCAGTCATTTAAACTACGTCCAAAACCGTCCCAACCCTCATCCGGGGGAGATATTCACAATTTCCAGTCATTTGTCATCATTCGGTGGTTCGTTCGGATCCAAGTGGTGCCTGATTTGTTTGCCCTTTCGAAGTAGGTACGACTGAACAGATTTCGTTCGACTGTTGCAAGTTGCATCGCAGCGTGATCCGTAAACATCCTTTATTCCAACCGCACATTAAGCTGCGTTGATTGATTTTTGTTTTTCTTCTGACGGAGACACGGTGTGTAACGGCGGTCTGCACTTCTGCGCAAGGCCGCTTTAGCTCGCAATGGCTTATTTATTTTATGATAAAAACTGGCCAACAGAGACTGATATCGAAAACCCTACATTGTACGAAGTACTCGCTCCACCGTATATTTATGGGCATTTATCCAAGCAAACTACTGGAAGTCGCCACCGTAGTCGTCGTTGGCGGCGGCCGATCCATAACCGTTCCCGATTGCGGTTCCTTATACTTCGCTCCGAGACATGCCCCAAAATGTAAACACTGAAACATGGACATGGCTTTCTTTGCGCGGACTACGAATTGATGATTTATGTCGGGGACCGCTCCGATTTACGCTCATTCGTAATCGATTTTGACCGACCAGAGTCTACTGTGCCCATATGGTTTGACGGCATTGGCGACATTTCAGTCGCGGTGACAAATATCATATTTCACCGTTCGCGAATGAATGTTGCGCTTTTTTTCGACAGATTGATGGCGTCATTGTTGTCGCGCCGGATGATTGGCCCTTACGCATCGTCGCCGCGCCATATGCATGCATGACCATAAATGACCATATTTCGCGACTCTTAATACAGAGCGATAAACAACGTGATTTGATGGCTTGGATTTTTAATTGTTGGCATCCCGTGTGCGTGCCGGATCACACAGAGATGGTACCAGTTTGGTAAAGTCATTTTGCGACACTACAGTTGATGGACCCCCTGTCCATATGGCATGTCCTCGATGTGACTGTTAATTCCGGTAAATTAGGGTCACCATATGCGCAAAGCACAATACTGCGCAGTACTTACCATATTGGGTATTGCGCGAAGGAAATCATTTAGGTTTGGGAATTTTATGATGATTGCAGTTTATTACTTCTCCAGATGGTGGCCGAATTTTGCACAAGAGATTGAACGTTCCTGTTTGATCCGGATGTACCCTTTCGACTACTTGTTTGCATCCGTGGTTCTAGTGATAATTTAATCGCATAATTTTGATATCCTTCAGATATTGCGAACTGAAATTACACTAGTTGCTTTTTGTTTTAACTTCTATTGACTTCGTCGGATTTTAGATCACTGTGGCCATTTTCAGAATCATTTTGCGATATACAGCATCTAGCCCCTCTAAGCACAAAAAGCATTACAAAGGCAATTTGCCACTGAAACAGTTAGCATGATGATTGAACGTTCGAACCATATTATCAATGTGCAGAATTCCTGAATTCGCAACGTTTTTTTGATACCGCAATATGGTTCAATGAGCTTGATAAAGCCGACCTGGAGGATGCCTGCGGTTGCTAAGAAGGGCTTGCCAAACATTTTGGACCTTCGGTAGAGTTGTTCAGTACAAGATCAGAGAAGATGTTGTGATGTTTCGCTCCGGTGATGACAGGAACAACAGTGTGAGCTGTAAAGCACTCTTTTTGTAAATGCTTTCTGCTGGGCACTTGTTAGCTTCTGAGTTTGTTTGCAATTTATTGTTGCGGGCGATTTGTTTGTCTTGAAAACTGAATTTAGTTGAATTAGGTTGAATATCCAATTGTTCAGCTTCAAGTTCATTAAAAATGTAGATAGGGTGACAATGGGTATTATCGGCAGGTTTGTTCTCTTCGTCATGGGGGGTTTTTGTCAGCCAAATTGCCTGAAACTTGGTTATATAATTCAGCTTAGTTGGGAAGGATTTGAGACCAACTCTGAGTTTAATAGGTTTCAAAAAACCCCCAAAGACGAAGAGAACAAAACGGCCGAGAATAGGTAATTTCCCCTATTTCAAAAAGAGAACATACACGGGTGAAAATCCGGAACCCCAAACTGGCGAAATGCGTCATGATTTAGCGATAAATGTGTATTTTGTTATAACGGTATGATAACATGACCCGTTTTGCCGTAACATAACCTCGACGTTACGGATAAATTGTGGAATGAAATTATGTCGCATGTACTCTGAATTATGACAAAAAATTCTGAATTCATAAGCCTTATTCATGAAACTAGTATTTGCCATTTATGATTCCGGTCCATAGGCGAAAAGTAGAAAACCGAGTCATACTATCATGCCGCATATACTCTACAATCATGACAAAATCTTGTGAAATCATAAGCTTTGTTTATGAAACCTGTGCTTCTATTTTATAATTTCTTAGTGATTTAGCTCGTAGTTCCAATTACTTTTAATGATTCTTTACTCCGGCCACTCTATTTATGTTAAATGGTGCGAAGGAATTTAGATCCACAAAATAGTGATTGAAATTGGGCATGGCAGATGAAGAAAAAATATATCTTCTTTGTTGTTTTTGCTTGGATACAAGTTTATGACGCTACTACAGATATGCTCCGTTTATGTCACTATCCGTTTGTATCACTATCCGATTTCGCCAACATATTATTCCGTTTTTGTCAACATTCAAAATTTTATCAAAATGTTTTCCCAAATACAAGTGATTTATAGTTTAACAATAATATTGAGGCAATGTATCCTAATTCATGGATACAGATGTAACAATCTATGATGACAAATCAAATTTTTCATCCGAGAATTTATCTTTCGATTACTCCATAAACGCAACCTTGGATTCCTTTAGTAACTCCTGTTAGGGATTCTACTTTGTATGCCCTCTATGGATTCCTGCAGATTCCTTAACCCTCCTTGTGCATTAGGGTCATTTTTTTTTAACCTAAACGTCAGCGAGCTGTTCCCAACGTGATGCATTAGGAAGGTTGATGGATTTCTTCTGGGGATTTTTCCAGGAAATACTTCAGAAATTACTTTAGGGAATTATAAAGTTTAGTCTGTTAGAAATTAGTTCTTTTAAGAACAGGGAGTTTATTCTGGGGTCCATGAATTCGATCTAGAGATTTCTCCAGGAAGAACTCCTGTCCCAGACGCAACTCTTAGAGGAATTACATCAATTCTGAAGGTTTTCCATAAAGACCTTCGAGGGATTTCCCAAAAAAACTTCTGCAGGACCCATAGATGGAACTTACTGCAAGATTCCCACAAAAAACTTTTTCAGATTTCCCTTGAGAATTTTTAGAAAGAACTTCTTAAAGATCTCCAGTAACTAATTACGGATGAGTTCTGTAAAGAACACCAGGAGGGCTCCTAGAAGAAATTACGGGAACACCTAGAGGTTATCCAAAAGCAACTCCTGGAGGATTCCCAGAAAGAACTCTCGAAGAAAAACGCTGGAGAAATTTCAAAGTTGAATTAAGATAGATAGCAACATTTTCATAATCAAAGTTCCAAAGGGAAACCACAAAAGCCAAAGGAACACCTGGTTTGATTCGAAAAGGAACTCCTGAAGAAATGTGAAGGATCAGATAATCTTACCTCGAAAAATTCTCATCGAATTTCAAGAGATAACCAAGCGGAATGGTACGAGATAACCTAGGTCTAGAGGAATCCTAGACAGAGATGGAAAATGATGAAGATTGCAGCTGAGCAGACACAAACCAAAACAAAAATACTCGTGAACAACAAGGGCCCGAGAATACTCGCACTTCTTTATTCGTGAGTAAACGAAGCTGGCAAGCACTCGCATGTGATTCGCAAAGCTTCGTGAATTTTTTGCATTTTGACGAAATACGCATTTTAACGACTGGCAGTGCTGCTTTTCAGGAACAATGAAGCATAAAGCATTAGTTTATGTTGGTTAATCACTGGATTTGCTATTTTAACCACAATAAAATGCACTTCCCGCACCTCCACTAGTTCTTCACGAATAAAAACTCATGAGTGTTTCTGTTTTTGTTTTGCATCTTACTCACGAAGCAGGCGGGTGCGAATAAACTCACACACTGCTTACTCTCGGAATCGTGAGTAAACTTTGTGTTGGCTTTACACTCGCGAATTGCTTCATGATGAGAGTAATTCCATCACTGATCCTAGATGGGAATTCTTGGGGAATCCTAAGTTCTGGAGCAGTTCCAAGTGATTGCATAAACAATTTCCTAAAAGTATCCCAGAAGAATCATTTGTGAAGGAATACCTGAAAGAATCATAGAAGATATTCTTGGAGTAATATCAGCGGCGTCATGGTCGCAATTTTTTCTGCAGTCAAGTTCGCAGATTGTGAACAATCCTCGGTATCCATTTCGTAATTTATGTTTAGTCCTTTTCCTGTCAGATCGGTGTAACACGCTAAACATAATTTACACAAAAGGTAATTTACACGGTAATGAATATTATTGGGTACCGGACTGAACACACAAAATTTAATGGTTTTCTTTGGTACATCGAGGTCTTGAAATTAGTCTATGGTAATGTCTTCCGGAAGGAAGGAGGAAGGCATGAGTTATAGCAGCAAGTGCTCAAAATAGGTCACCCTTCCTAAATGGGCCCAGACCCAATTGAAATGTTGCAAAATATTTTATCAAAGAAATTCGCGGTCGGTGTTGACAAAACGAAGCATACTTTTATATGGTTATATTACTCAGCGGCACGAGGTACCGTGAGTCAGAGTCATGATGTTTGATAAATAAAATCAAGAATAAGTTTGTGGTAACGTCTTTGGCTACCATGGCTATGTTTTATGAAAACAATTAGAAACACATATTTGGGTCGTCGTTAGCGTCATTACTCGTATATGCTATATAGTCATGCCATCATGAAGTGGCATATTTTATGACTTCATTACAAAAAACGTCATGAATTTAGAAACGTATTTTTTTTCCGTGCATAGAACCCCGTAGTCTATAAACTACGTAAACTGGAGGATTTGTCGTATGGTCAAGATGTGGTTCGTTGTCGACCGGCCGTCGATGAAACCAGCTCGATAGCTTCCCACGAAGTCATTTGTTTTAGGTGACAGACGACGGAATTTCTAGATGTTCTGGTAGGTGATTTTCAGCTCTCCAGAGGTTTAATGATGTAATTTTTTTTCGAAGAATCCGCAGTTTCTTCTGATCCTTGCAGATCCAGACTTGCAGATTGGATTTATTGGTTTGACTCTGGGCAACAATGTCTCCTGAAGAACATCGAGCTGAGTTTTGGGAAACGCATTTGGAATAATAATAATAATAATTCATATGATCATTAATCATTGATTAGACATTTCTTTATAACTTTAGCTAGTTGACTGTTTATCATGCTATCTGCACTTATGATTACCATCGGCCGATCTGGCTTTCTCAGCCTTGGACTATTCAAAATGGTGTGTTTTGCTTTGCCCGACGTTTCGGCTCTTTTATTGGACCTTTTTCAAGATGATAGCTGTCAACAGTCAAGTGTATTGCAGATCGTTCATAACTTCCAGTGCTCAAAAATTACCAAATTAATGCTCAACATTGTGTACATGAAGCTCCCCCTCAAAAATCCGGCAATATGTGATGTAACGAGGAATGTTCCTCTTGAAAGGGGTCCAATAAAAGAGCCGAAACGTCGGGCAAAGCAAAACACACCATTTTGAATAGTCCAAGACTGAGAAAACCAGATCTTCGAAAGTAGCAGATTTGAAGTCGCACTGATCCAACACAAATCCTTATGATTACCACTGAGTAACTGATCCGCTCTTGTTGGTCTGCCCAATGCACTCCCTGGGATTTGTTACACAGATTCTTCAGAGACCTCCCAGATAATTCTGGCAGTCATATCGATAGCGTATTTGATTGAAGGATTGGCGTAGATTACATACGTCCAGTGTTGGTAGATTTGAACTCATATCTTAATCCTTGAGTTATCATGCAAAAGAAAACCATTGAACGGAATATCAAAACAGAAACTTCCTTAGATAAACATATACTTAGCTCATTACCGTTGAAGTGTTTAGAAGAAAACTAACCTGAGTGAATAGAAAAGGTTAAAAAATCTCAATAAGCAGAACAAAAACCAACAATCCTACCCCCAATTAGAGCCTGTTGCAAACAAGTTAACGCTTACGCCAGTTTCCATCAAATCAAACACCAATCATAGCTAATGAGAGTGCACTGTGAGTGCCACTCAGAGCCATGCCCGCCCAAGTGCATCATGTTAGTTAGTATACAGATCCCCTGGCATCCAATCGTTATTAATTTCATATTTGTGGCATCATGCATTATAGTATAACGACTTCTAGTTACCAGCCACGCTCCTGTCCTGCCTAGTTGCGCTGCCTTCCCCGTGCGTACGCAAGAACCATTGAAAAGGGAAACCACCTCCCTCCCTCAGTCCGGAACCAACCGAGAGGGGAAGACCGCGCAGCGGAGGTGAGACCCACTAAACTACAAAACAGAGGCTCCTCCCGAGTCTCTTCCCGCGTGTGTGTCTGTGTATGCCTCGCGCAACCCGTGTGCGCAACCAGATTTTGCAAGATTCTATAAAAGGCAAGGTGCTCGACTCACCCCGTTTTGGTCTTCTCCGCCGCACATCCTGCCACCTCTTCGGGGCTCTGCGCCTGTACCTCTGGCTCTGGTGGAGTAATACATTCTATTTTTCCCGATATGGAACGAATTATATAACAAGCGAAGGCGCGCGCGCGCGTCCGTACTCGTCGTCAGGTTTTTTTTTCTTCTCTTGCTCAACCCCAATTCCTTCTCCGGTTGTTGTTTTGAAGACCGACAACCCGAGACCGGTTGTTGTTGTTGTTGTCAACGGCGGAAAGCTAGCATCAGCATCCTGGAGGCTGACTGAATCAAACCACATGCGGATAATGACATGA
Source organism: Aedes albopictus (assembly GCF_035046485.1). NCBI lineage: Eukaryota > Metazoa > Arthropoda > Insecta > Diptera > Culicidae > Aedes > Aedes albopictus. Next base: position 470,863,765 of record NC_085137.1, on the reverse strand, counting down.
GAATCATTGGTGACTTCTGGTGGAAATGTCGGATGGAATTGATTAGAAGGATAAATTGGAATGTTTGTTTGTTTTATGTACTTATGGCACGTGAAACCTTCGATTTCCAAAGCCGATATTGAAGGTTATGTTCGGAGTCGTGGAAACCTGTCCTTTGACCTCTCGTCATACATTGTGAGGACGTGGCCAGTGCCAAGTAAGTTCTTTTGTAGTCGTATAACTATTGATCGGTGTCCTACAGTATTTCGAACTGATTTTCAACATTTGCCTCATCTGGAAGCTGTGTCATGACCATAAACTCCGTCTAGAGAAATTTTTTTGGTCAATCGTATCGTTGTTGTTTCCTATCTACAAAGGACAATTCTTTATCATTCAAAACAATGCGACCAAGTCTAAAGTTCAACCAGGAAGCACAGGAGTGTAAGTGCAGCATTATATGCAGTAATAAACACTCTTTTCGATTTCTTCATAATAGCATAGAATAAGCTCACCAAGTATCCCGTCAGTATATGAATTGCGAGATAGGTGTACGCGAATGTATGACATAATGATAAAGCATACTATTTGCACCTATTTTGGGCACTTGATACTGCCCAGGTAACCAACAAGCAGTTAAAATGGCATTAATTCGGCACTATATGCTCCTTTACAGCAGGTCATTAAATGCTAATCTGCCGTATATGTGCCATTAGTGCTACAGTCGACTCTCCACATGTCGATGTTCTACATCTCGATATCTCTCTCTATCTCGATGCTTTGGTCGGTCCCTTCAATCTGCATACATTTTACCTTTCTACATGTCGATACCTCCTTGTCTCGATATCTCTCTATCTCGATGCAATCTAGTTCGTTTTTGTTCTAAGATTTCCTCTCCATATGTCGATATGCCCGTTTTTACAGGTTGCTAGATCTCGTTTCTTAGGTGCAAAACATTCTGGGAAGGCGAAGTGACATTTGTTTGTTGACGGTTTTTCCTAGTTACGGACGATTTTTCAATCTAGTGTGCATTTCAAATTGGTTCTTGAATTCGATCTCTCCCTATCTCGATGGTCCCTTCAATATCGAGATGTAGAGAGTCAACTGTAATTAAATGCAGGTTTTGGTCCAATATACGGCTGATTAAATGCTTATCCCTCCTATCCCCCAGATTGACAAAAATAAAAACAAATATTTTGCCCTGTTCATTTTACGCCTTCCCTTTCTCTTATTTTTTCTCACTCTCCTGTGGAACTGTTGAGGCTTGGGGCACGTCCTGAACTGATGTTGCTGTTTTTTGCTGCCTTCAACCAAATTGGGATTCGATCCCTCGATCCTCGGATTGACGATGGTGCTGAACCGCGCTACATGGTAATCTATAGATGATTAGATAATGTGCGTTGGATTTTTGATCTATTTAAGGCATGAGTATTACACCGCCAGTTTCTTCGGTGTTATGAGCGCGGCAGGTACTAAAATCGATCATAGGAAACCAACCATGGAATTAATTCGTTGTTTTCTATGTTTCACTGGAACGAATGATGATGGCTTCTACAGCAGTTGTACGTAAATTAGAAAGAGGAAATGTGTTGTGATTTTAGCATCACTCATCTCTCTTAGCAGTTTCATGGCAATAAAGTAGCAGTTATGATGCCTGTTGACCAAAACATACCGTGCATTTGAAATGCTACGAAACTGCTGTCAGATTTTAAGTAGCATTTGAATAGTTAATATAGGGCAGTTTAGCAGTCGAACTGCTATGATACAGCTGTAAGCAGGCCGAATGCAGATATAAAACAGGAATACGGCTTATTCGAATGCTTATTGGTTACCTGGGTGTAACTCAGTCAATTTTCTACCAATTGGTTTGATTTTTAGAATACGGTAAGATACGCACAGTTTCTAGCCATGTACAACAATTCATATCATGGTTTGAAATTGACTGAGTTATAGCAACAAGTGCCCAAAATAGGTGCTCCTGCCCAAATGGTCCCAGACCCTATAATGGATTTCTGTTCAGCAGGATAGGGGTATCAGAAGGCTGGCTCCAGAGGCACGTTATACTCCATTTGGGGCATTTGTGCCATAGAATAGGGGTAAACCGTACGTGAAGTGATTCGTTTCCATTAAAAAAAAAACAGAAAATAGTATATAAGAGACTAAGGAAATGCAGTTGCTTTAGTTTGTAATTTATTGTAAAATACTTTTTCAGCTAAGTTAAGTTGGATGCTAGTCCCATCAATGTAAAATACCGTTCTAGAAATGCTCCAATTGTATTTGCTGACTAGTTTCTGTAAGAATACGAAAATTTTTCCTAGTTTCTGTAGATACGTTCCTCATAAGCTAATCTGTTTTTTGGGTTTTGTTCCTATATTGTTTTCCTTTCTTCTTATTTCATGTATATTCCTGATCCACGCTGCAAATTGCACGTCGAAACCATCCTGCACCATCAAACCAATTCCAAATACACATCAACATCTTTAAACACACAATCACCTTCGATCATCTGTATTGATTGCTACCGTACTTGAAACATTGTATGGGTATAAACCAACACACAATTACACCTACACTTCTTCTCAAACTTAAATTTCGACACTCGTACCGCTACTACTCTGTTAATGGTTTGTGTGAATGGGCCTGATGAAAACGACTACCGATACCTGTTTTCGAATGTGTACTACTGTAACACCTTTACAACCCGCTCCGCTATTGATTGCCGATGAGAGCAGCCGTCGCCAGCACTTATTATTGTAAGTATAGATTTTTTTCCTTACTATTTTCTCATCTCAACAAAACGATTCAAAAGATCTACATCCGTCACTAATTACGCTCTATTGTATTTCCATCTTCATTCTTCTCGTTTTTGGCACTCTAAACAAAACAACAAAATTTTGCAAACACACATTCACAAAAAAACAATCACGCTCCATTGTTTCTTCATTGTCGGCCGCCTATCATCAATCGTGTATCGAAAAACGCAAAAAAAAATCGCGCAAATCATCATCTCGTGAATTGTTCTCCGTGTATCGCCGCTACGCTCTGCCTGGCTGTGAACGTAAATGCGTAAAACCCCAATAACACAATGCGCTATTGCTGCTCATAATCGCTTCTTCGCCAACGTAATGCAACGCAACAAAAATGTGGTACCCACGAACACTTTCATACGTACCGCACGCGTAACACACGCACACACGCATTCAACATAAAACACGTACGATCGCGAAAAATGAACAACTACAAAAACTTCTGTTGCTAAACGAACACACACAAATCGGCAGGGTGGTCACTCATCAAGCCTATCGGTAATGTATACAACAGTTTTCCGAATCTAGTTTTTTTGATTATTGGTTATTTTTTTTTTCTATTGGAATTTTTTCGCCTTGACGTTTTTATTTCGGTTTTGTTTGTAGTTTAGAGTTTACTGTTGATAAACATTTAGTAGTTGATTGTAGATTTCGATAGATACCCTTTGTTGCGGTTTCTTTACTAACACAATGATAGTTTGTCGAGTATTCGTAGTACTGATTCTAGTGACAAAATTGAAAGAAATTATCGATTTGATCTAACTTTGAAAATATCCGCAATAAAATGAGAGACCAATAGTATGCTAGCATGAGACTGATCTTGTACCGACTTTTCGAACTCTCTAAGCAGAAAACCCTCTTCGAATGAGTGTAATCAGTTTTGGACCTTGTAATTCCGCCCTGAAACAGGGCTGATACTGTCTTTTGAACTTTCAGAAGATTTACTGGAAATGATAGATTACAAATCATAGCTTTGTATAACGAAAGAAGTTGCCGTTACACCCGTAGACTTTAGAATCTAAACTCAAGAACAGTTTGGATGACCTGGGATATTCCGACTGGCCTGATACTGTCTGCTGAACTTTCAGAAGACTTACTGAACATGATAGATAAGAGATGAACCAGCCTAGGGCTGAAAATCTCTATAATAAAGAAATAATAATAATAATAACATGATAGATTACAAATCATAGCTTTGTATAATGAAAGAAGTTATCGTTACACCCGTAGACTTCAGAATCTAAACTCAAGAACAGTTTGGAAAGACCTAGGATATTTCGACTGACCTGATACTGTCTATTGAACTTTCAGAAGACTTACTGAACATGATAGATTACAAATCATAGCTTTGTATAACGAAAGAAGTTGCCGTTACACCCGTAGACTTTAGAATCTAAACTCAACAGTTTGGATGACCTGGGATATTCCGACTGACCTGATACTGTCTACTGAACTTTCAGAAGACTTACTGGACATGAAAGATTACAAATCATAGCTTTGTATAATGAAAGAAGATACCGTTACACCCGTAGGCTTTAGGATTTAAACTCAAGAACAGCCAGTCAAGAACAGATATTACGACTGACCTGATACTGTCTACTGAACTTTCAGAAGACTTACCGGACATGATAGATTACAAATCGTAGCTTTGTATAATGAAAGACGATACCGTTACACCTGTGGACTTTAGAATCTAAACTCAACAACAGTTCGGATGACCTATGATATTCCCAATTATTCCGACTGACCTGATAATGTCTACTGAACTTTCAGAATACTTACTGGACATGATAGATTACAAATCGTAGCTATGTATAATGAAAGAAGTTACCGTTTCCCTTGTGTGAGTTTAGAATCTAAACTCAAGAACAGTTTGAATGACCTAAGATATTCCTACTGACCTGATACTGTCTACTGAACTTTCAGAAGACTTACTGGACATTATAGATTACAAATCGTAGCTTTGTATAATGAAAGAAGTTACCGTTGCACCCGTAGACTTTAGGATTTAAACTTAAGAACAGTTTGGATGACCTAGGATATACAGAAAATATATTCTGCGTCATATTCTACCCTTTTCCATGCTGTTGTGCACCAAAATCATAGAAATACGTATGAAAAAACTCCATAATAACGCTTGGAAAAATTCCGGCTTCAAAGGATTATGGTAAATGTCACGGACCACCTTCGGGAAATGCCAATTCATGTTCATTATGAATATCAATTGGCATTTTGCGAAGTAGGCCCGTGACCTCTCTTGGATTCCTCCTAGAGTTTCTTCAGAAATTTCACGATGAATTCGTTCAAAGATTTTCCTAGAGATTACAACAGAAGCCATCCCGGCAGTTCTCCAAGGACTCCTTCTGTATTTGTTTCAAGGATTCCTCCATGTATTAATCTAAAGGAATTCTTCTTGAGAATATTTCAGCAAGTTATGAAGGGATTTCTGTATGAAATCCTCCAAGGGTTACTTCACAAATTTATTTGAGGATCCCTCCAGAAAATCATCTGAAGATTTCTACCAGAAAATCATCAAGGGCTCCGTCAAACTATCTGATAGAGATTCCTGCAAGGATTCTTTCAGGCATTCCTCTAAACATGTCTGTATGAAATTCTTCAACGATTGCTCCCGGAATTTATTCTTGGATTTGTGAAATATTCTTTCAGCAGGAATTCCTCGGACAATTTTTTCCAAACTTTAAGAATTTATCTAATAATTCTTTCTTCCAAGGGTACCTCCAAATTCTTCGAAGATTTCTCTGAGAGTTCTTAGAAAAAAATCCCCCAAGAATTCGTTCAGGAATTTCCCGAAAGACTCGCTCAGGAACTCCCCCAAGAAATACTCGTGGAATTCCTCTAAAGAATACTCCAGGAATTTCCCCAAGAGTTTGTTCAGGTTTTGGTTCAAAAAATTTTGCAGACATTCTGCAAGGATCCCTTCAGAAATTTCTTCTAGGCATTCTTCGAGATTTTTTCGAAGGATTCCTCCAAGCTGACACCTACGGAATTCATTAATTTATTCTTCCAAACATTCTTCGATAATTTCTTGAAGGATTCCCATCAGAAATTTATCCAAGGATTTCGGCAGATATCCTGATAACTGCAGGAAGTCCTCGAAGGAATTCCTCCAAAAACCCCACCAGTAATTTTCCTCCTGGAATTCCTATAGGATTTCCTCCTGGAATTGCCATAGGGATTCCTCCACGATATCCACTAGAGATTTTTTTAAGAATTCCTCCATGCAATTCCTCCATGAATTCCGATAGGTTTTCCTCCATGTTTTCAAATTTACCATGGCAAAACATGATCATCGACTTACCAACGCTTCTTGTGTGCGTTTTGTTTCTTCTCACATCAACCGGTTCGATAACCGAGTGGTAGCGTGTGAGCCTGGTGATGTCAAGGTTCTTGGTTCGAATCCGGTTGTCAACAGAAACTTTTTTTAATTGAAAATTGAGTCCATGGTAAAATTGAAAACATTACTCTGTTGAATTGAAACGAAACTCAGTCTGCACAAATTTAGTGGCGTTGTGTATTCAAATTGACCCTCAGAATAGTAATTTTCGCCGCGAGCCGCCGTTCAGTGTAGGAATTCTACCAAATATTCCTCCAGAAAATCCTCCAGGTATTGTTCCAGGAATTCCTCCATGAATTCCAGCAGAAGTTCCTCTAAGACCTTCTTAAGGAATCACTCCATGAATTCCTCCAGGAATTCCACCAAAAAATCCTCCAGAAATTTCACCAGAGAATCCTCCAGAAATTTTATCAATAATTTAAGCAGTACCGCCACAACGAATTCCACCAGAAATAACATAATAATTTCTCCAGCAATTATTTCGGAAGTTCTGCCAGGAATTCCTCCAAGAATTCATTCAACAGAAGTTTCTGTAAGAATTATTTCCGGAGTAACTCCATTAATTGCACCAGAAATTCTTCCTGAAATATCACCGGAAATTCTTCCACGATAATTACCAGAAATTCCTCAAGGAATTCTACAAGGAAAATCATCAAGATTTCCCAGAGTAGTTCCAGCAAGAATTTCACCAGTAATACATCTAGGATTTCCACCAGGAGTTTGTCCAGGTTTCTTGAAGGATTCTCCTTAGAAATTTATCCAAGGTTTCTGCAGAAATTCCAACAGTGATAACTGCAGAATGTCCTCGAAGGAATTCCTTCAAAAACTCTAGCAAAAATTCCAACAGGCTGTCCTCCTAGAATTCCTACAGGATTTCCTCCTGGAATTCATACAGTATTTCCTCCCGGAATTCCCATAGGAATTCTACCACGATATCCACTAGAGATTTTTTAAAGAATTATACTAGGAATTCCATCAGGAATTGCTCAAGGAGTTCTACCAAGCATTCCTCCAGGTATTGTTGCAGGAATTCCTCCAGGAGTTCTACAAGCAATTCCTCCATAAATTCCACAAGCAATTTTTCCATGAATTCCAACAAAAGTTCCTCTAAGACATCCTTAAGGAATCCCTCCATTAATTCCTCCAGGAATTCCACCAAAAATTCCTCCTGTATTTCCACCAGAACCTCCACAACGAATTCCACCAGAAATAACATAATAATTTCTCCAGTAATTATTCCGGGAGTTCCTCAAGGAATTCCTCCAACCATTCATCCAGCAGATGTTTCTGTAAGAATTATTTCAGGAGTAATTAATTGCACCAGAAATTTTTCCACGATATTTACTAGAAGTTCTTCAAGGAATTCTACAAGGAAAACCATCAAGATTTCCTAGAGGAGTTCCAACAAGAAATGCTCTAGAAACTTTCACCAGTAATTCATCCAGGGTTTTCGCCAGGAATTTCTTCACGAATTCCAGCAGAAGTTCCTCTCAAAATTCCTTCTGGGATCACTTCATGATTTCCTCCTGGAATAACATAAGAAATTCCACCAGGGATTTCTCCAGAATTTCCATCAGTAATCGGACCAGATGAATCGAACCAGATGAATCCCACCAGGACTTTCACACAAAACTCCACCAGATAAGGCATTTCTTCAGTAATTTTACCAGGAGTTTCTTTAGGAATTCCACCTGGGAATCTGCCTGAAATTTCTGCAGAAATTCCACCAAGAATTCCTGCATCAATGCTTGCAGAAGTTTCTCTTATAATTCTTTCAGGAGCCACTCCATGAATTCCTTCAGGAACTCCATCAAAAATTCTCGGATACTTATTCAAAACGACGTATCAACATAGGATTTGCGTGTATTATACGTCGTTTTGAAAAAGTATCCGAGAATTCTCCCAGAAATTTCACCAGTGATTGCTCCAAAAATTCCTCTAGTATTTCTACCAGGAAGTCTTCATAAATTACCACCAGGAAATTCAAAAGAAATTTTTCTTATAATTATATCAGTTTCACACAGAACTCCACCAGAATTTAGATAAGGAATTTCTCTAGTAATTTTACCAGAAGTTTCTCTAGGAATTCCACCTGGAATTCTGCCTGAATTTTATCCAGAAATTCCACATAGAATTCCTGCATTAACTGTTTCGGAAGTAACTCCATGAATTGCTCCAGGAACTCCACCAGAAATTCTTCCAGAACACCAGTGATTCGTACAGAAATTCCACCAGTATTTCCACCAGGAAGTCTTCATAAATTGCCACCAGGAAATACAAAAGAAATTTCCCCAATAATTATACAAGATGTTCCTCCAGCAATTTCATCAGGAGATCCTCTAGGATCCCCAAGCTTCTCTAGGTGCAGTTTCTCAAGGAATGCATCAAGGAATTCCTTGGGGAATTCCTCCACGACATCCACTAAAAATTCTGCAATAAAATCCATCAGATTTCCTTCTGGAATTTCATTAGAGTTTTTCTCCAAGAATTTTCAAGGAATTATACCAAAAAAAATCTCCCAAAAAATCCTCCAGATTTTTTTCCAGGAATTCCACCAAGAACTCCTCTATTTATTCTTGCAGAAGTTTCTATAAGAATTTTCCCAGGAATAACTCCATAAAGTCCTTCAGGAATTCCACCAGAAATACCTCCAGGAATACCACTACGCATTTCTCCGGGAATTATCTTCTGGATTTTTTTTCTCTCGATTTCTACTGAACTTCTGGAACTGGTGGAAATGAAAGAGGAATCCCTGGTGGAATTTCATGGAGATTTCCTGATAGAAATCCTAGAGGAATTTCTAGTACAATACCTGAAGGGATTCCTGGTGAAATTCCTAGAGTATTTCCTGGTGGCATACCTGCGGGATTTTTTGGTGGAATTCTCGAAGAAACCCCTCAAGAAATTGATGGTGGCTTTCCATGCGAATTGCATTATTCTGATAGAACTCTTGAAAGGGTGAATTTCTGGTGGAATTCTTTGAAGGATTCCTGGTGTGACTCGTGCAGGAATTTTCGGAAGAATTTCTGGAGGTATTCCTTATGGAATTCCTAGAGGGATGTTTGGTAGAATTCAAGAAGGAATTCTTGGTGTAGTTCTTGAAGAAATTTTTGCTAGAAATCCTGAACGAATTTTCGGTGGGTTTGTTGGAGGAATTTCTAATGCAATTGAAAGACAAATTCCTGGTGGAAATCCCAGAAGAATTCCGGATGGATATTCTGGTGAAATTCCTGATTAATTTATAGAATTCAAAGAGGGATTTCTGGTGGAATTCCTAGAGGGATTCGAATCATCCAGAAACCTGGTTCTTCGTGGGAGGTGACCACTTTTTAATTGGTTTTGACTGATTCTGAAACCAGTCAAACGACGAACACTTCACTGAGGTTACCAGGTTTCCGGAAAATCTAGGTAAATGCCCAACACTTCCAAAATCTATAGGAATCCCGGGTAGAAGAAAATTACTAACGAAGATCAAATTTTGCCATTTAAAATGAATAGCTAAATGGCAAAATTTGTTATTGTATTGTTGGGAATAAGAGCTAGAAGAACAAAAATAATAACTGACTTTGTTCCGGAAAATAATTCAATAATAACTAATTTTATCCTTGTAAGAACAAACCAAGGCACAATGTTTCATAATGTAGAATAACTGAATAAGTTATTGAGAACAAAGTACAAAACAAGCTATTCCAAAAAAGATCATCATAATTTGTAAATTTTGTTCTTCTGAATGGAAAAAAACGGTATTGTAAGTTCGGAAATGTTTTGTCCTTGGTTTGATCTTATAATAACAAAATAAGTTATTATTTACTTTTTTCTGGAACAAAGTGAGTTATTGTTTCTTGTTCTTTCAGCTCTTATTCCTAACAAACCAATAACAAAATTTGCTGTTCGTCAATATTCTATTTAAAATAACATAAATACTAAATAACCCATTAATAGCAAAATAAGTTATGATTGTAGAATGTGCTATTGGGATGTTATTTTGCTTAGGATGGTCAGAATTAAGAACTTAATTTGCTATGATTGCATATGTTGTTATTATTCATTCATTTATTGTTATTCAATTATAACTCAGAAATAACAAATTTTGCAATAATAACATTTTTTGTCCTTAAAGAGTTATTGAGTGTTATTCTTAAATAACATTATAATGATAAAATAAGATATAATGTCAAAACTTGTGCTTATTTGGTCCTTAGTTTGTTCTTTACCTCTACCCGGGTGATTCTTAGTTAATCCCTTTTTATACTTGATGATTTTTTTAGAATCAAACTAGCAAACTAATGTTATGTTGATACTTCCTTCTCCTCCACAAAACATTGAGTACATATTGCGACATTATCTTACACCTTTTAAAATAGGTGACTTCATCTTAACTTGATTACCGATACTAACACTGCAAAAAAAATAATCTTAAATTGTCCTTATAAGTTGATATGAGTTTACCGTATAACAATTGTAAAGCATGTTGGTATTTATTAACACACATTAGTTGCAATGTACATAGGACACACTAACAGGAATGCGGATTCAAACTATCCTTTATTTCGTAACATATAAAAATCATACAGCGTTTAAAAGCTGTGACTATTGTGTTTACTTAACTGTTCTTTTCTTTATCACGATAAACTCATATCCGACCCCCAATAGGGAGAACTGGAACAGCAACTCCTGCAAGCCAATCCCATCCTGGAAGCCTTCGGTAACGCCAAAACCGTGAAAAACGACAACTCGTCACGATTCGTAAGTATCCTTCTCATATCCTTAATCACAAAAGCCCTTTTCAACCCCCAACTTCCCCATTTCGCAGGGTAAATTCATCCGGATAAACTTTGACGCTTCCGGGTACATCTCCGGTGCCAACATCGAGACGTACCTGCTCGAGAAGTCCCGTGCCATTCGCCAAGCGAAAGATGAACGTACATTCCACATATTCTACCAGCTGCTGGCCGGCGCCTCGCCCGAGCAGCGCGACAAATTCATCCTGGACGACATCAAGACGTACCCGTTCCTGTCCAACGGAAGCCTTCCGGTGCCCGGCGTCGACGATCACATCGAGTTCCAGGCCACGGTCAAGAGCATGCACATCATGGGCATGACCGAGGAGGACTTCAACTCGATCTTTCGCATCGTGAGCGCCGTGTTGCTGTTCGGTTCGATGAAGTTCAAGCAGGAACGCAGCTCGGATCAGGCCACCCTGCCGGATAACACCGTTGCACAAAAGATCGCCCACCTGCTGGGGCTGAGCGTCACGGACATGACCAAGGCCTTCCTAACGCCTAGGATCAAGGTGGGTCGTGACTTTGTCACCAAGGCACAAACCAAGGAGCAGGTGGAGTTCGCGGTGGAGGCCATCGCCAAGGCATGCTACGAGAAGATGTTCAAGTGGCTGGTGAATAGAATCAATCGATCGCTGGATCGGACGAAGCGTCAAGGTGCTTCGTTCATCGGTATTCTCGATATGGCTGGTTTCGAAATCTTCGAGCTGAACTCCTTCGAACAGTTGTGTATCAACTACACCAACGAAAAACTCCAGCAACTGTTCAACCACACGATGTTCATCCTGGAACAGGAAGAATATCAACGGGAAGGCATCGAATGGAAGTTCATTGATTTCGGACTGGATCTGCAGCCGACGATCGATTTGATCGACAAACCGGGCGGTATCATGGCTCTCCTGGACGAAGAGTGCTGGTTCCCGAAGGCCACGGATAAGACCTTCGTGGAAAAGTTGGCCACCGCCCATACTATGCACCCCAAATTCATGAAAACCGACTTCCGAGGAGTGGCCGATTTTGCCGTCGTGCATTACGCCGGAAAGGTCGACTACTCGGCCACCAAGTGGTTGATGAAGAACATGGATCCTCTGAATGAGAACATCGTATCGCTCCTCCAAGGATCGCAGGATCCGTTCGTCGTCCAGATCTGGAAGGATGCCGAAATTGTCGGAATGGCCCAGCAGGCCCTGACCGATACCCAGTTCGGAGCCCGTACCCGCAAGGGTATGTTCCGTACCGTGTCCCATCTGTACAAGGAACAGCTGGCCAAGCTGATGGACACCCTCCGCAATACCAACCCGAACTTTGTCCGTTGTATCATTCCGAATCACGAGAAACGCGCCGGGAAGATCGATGCACCTCTGGTACTAGACCAGCTACGTTGCAATGGTGTCCTGGAAGGTATCCGTATTTGTCGCCAAGGTTTCCCAAATCGTATCCCGTTCCAGGAATTCCGGCAGCGTTACGAACTGCTTACTCCGAACGTCATCCCGAAAGGATTCATGGACGGTAAGCGGGCCTGCGAGCAGATGATCAAGGCCCTTGAGCTGGACAACAATCTGTACCGTATCGGTCAGTCGAAGATCTTCTTCCGCGCGGGAGTGCTGGCACATCTGGAAGAGGAACGCGACTACAAGATCACGGACTTGATCGTCAACTTCCAGGCGTACTGCCGAGGATTCCTGGCCCGCCGCAACTATCAGAAGCGCTTGCAGCAACTGAATGCCATAAGAATTATCCAGCGTAACTGCGCTGCCTACCTCAAACTGCGCAACTGGCAGTGGTGGAGATTGTACACCAAGGTCAAGCCATTGTTGGAAGTTACCAAACAGGAAGAAAAACTGGTCCAGAAGGAAGACGAACTGCGGCAAATTCGTGATAAACTAGACAACCTGTCCCGAAGCTCACAGGAGTACGAGAAGAAGTTCCAACAGGCGATAGAAGAGAAGACGCACTTAGCCGAGCAGTTGCAAGCGGAGATTGAACTGTGCGCCGAAGCGGAGGAAGGTCGGGCTCGGTTAGCCGCTCGCAAACAAGAACTCGAAGAACTGATGCAAGATTTGGAAGCCCGCATTGAAGAGGAAGAAGAACGCGTCAATGCCTTGTCCAGTGAGAAGAAGAAGCTTCAGATCAACATCCAGGATCTGGAAGAGCAACTCGAGGAGGAGGAAGCCGCTCGCCAGAAGCTGCAACTTGAGAAAGTTCAGCTGGATGCCAAGCTGAAGAAAATGGAAGAAGATGTGGCCTTAACGGAAGATCAAAACCAGAAGCTGTTGAAGGAGAAGAAGATTCTTGAAGAACGTGCCAACGACTTGTCGCAGACTCTCGCCGAAGAGGAAGAAAAGGCCAAGCACCTGGCTAAGCTGAAAGCAAAGCACGAATCGACGATTGCCGAGCTGGAAGAACGTCTACTGAAGGACCATCAACAGCGCCAGGAGTCGGATCGTAGCAAGCGGAAGATTGAAACCGAGGTAGCGGACCTGAAGGAGCAGATCAATGAACGCCGCATGCAGATCGATGAGATGCAACAGCAGTTGGTCAAACGGGAGGAGGAGCTAGCTCAGACCCTGGTTCGGATCGACGAGGAATCGGCTTCCAAAGCAGCTGCCCAGAAGGCACAGCGCGAACTGGAATCCCAACTGGCGGAAATCCAGGAGGATTTGGAAGCGGAAAAACTGGCTCGCTCCAAGGCCGAGAAGCAGAAGCGCGATCTGAACGAAGAACTGGAAGCGCTGAAGAACGAACTGCTGGATTCCTTGGATACCACTGCAGGTGAGTTTGTTTGCGTTTGGCACATATTCCATTATTTGTTTTACAAATTTGTTTAGAATTTCAAGATTGAAAGTTTATGGGTTAACAATTGTTTTTTTCCAAGCTCCTATGAGATTTTTACCCAGATCCTTGAAGGAGTTTTTCAAGCCCTTGGGAAATGTTTTGCATGCTCCATGCAGATTTTTCTCTCCAGAATTCAACTCTTAGGAGGAACTTTTAAAGATGAGTTCCTGTGAGAAGTATCTCAAGCTTGGAAAGCTTTCAGGAGGAGTTTTCCAAGCTCTTCGGAGCAGTTTTCCAGGCTCCTCGGAGAAGTTTTCCAAGCTCCTTGGAGAAGTTTTCCAAGCTCCTTGGAGGAGTTTTCCAAGCTCTTTGGAGGAGTTTTCCAAGCTCATTGGAGGAGTTTTCCAAGCTTCTTGGAGGAGTTTTCCAAGCTCTTCCTGGAAGGAGTTTTCCGAGCTCCTCTTGGAAGGAGTTTTCCAAGCTCCTCCTGGAAGGAGTTTTCCAAGCTCCTCCTGGAAGGAGTTTTCCAAGCTCCTCCTGGAAGGAGTTTTCCAAGCTCCTCCTGGAAGGAGTTTTTCAAGCTCCTGGTAAGGAGTTTTCCAAGCTCCTAGATGCAGCTTACAGAGCCACTGAACTCCTGTGAAGAGTTCGTTGCGTTGGTTTTGACTAATTACTTTACATTATTAAATATGCGAGCATCAGATAACGGAATCAAATTTTCTAATAAACTCTGTTTCACAGCTCAACAAGAACTGCGCTCCAAGCGTGAACAGGAAGTGGCCACGCTGAAGAAAACTCTGGAGGATGAAGCCGCCAACCACGAAGGACAAGTGTCTGACATGCGCCACAAGCACGCCCAGGAAATCTCTTCCATCAACGAGCAGCTGGAAAACCTCAAGAAGGTCAGGGGAGGCCTGGAGAAGGCGAAGCAAACTCTGGAGGCCGAAAATGCCGATCTGGCTACCGAGCTGAGGAACGTCAACCAGTCGCGTCAGGAGAACGACCGCCGCCGAAAGCAAGCCGAGGCGCAAGTTGCCGAACTGCAGGTATGTGAGATTTGAGGTTATTTAGATTCTAGTGATTATTGTTTGGTTATAATACTTTTCCTTGGTTACTTTACATAAGTTTCGATTCATTTTTTTCTCGCATGCAAACAAACGAATCTTCCGTTTATTTAATCTTGATTTTTTGGAATTGTGTGGGTTTCTCAAAGGACGAAGTTGAGTATTTGCACGTACGGTTTCTTCTTTACATGCACCTGTTCGTGGCAAGCAGTCGTTTGCTAGTGCTTCTAATTTGTATCTTATTCCACAAGGTTAAATTGGCCGAAGTCGACCGGACCCGCATGGAACTGCAGGATAAGGTAACCAAGTTGCAGCAGGAGTCGGAGAACATGACCCAGCAGTTGGACGAGGCCGAACTGAAGGCCTCGGCCGCGATCAAGAGTGCCAGCAACATGGAGAGCCAGCTGACGGAGTCGCAGCAACTGCTCGAGGAAGAAACCCGACAAAAGCTGGCGCTGAGCTCCAAGCTGCGGCAGCTAGAGAGCGAAAAGGAAGCTCTTCAGGAGCAGCTCGAAGAGGACGAGGAAGCTAAGAAGAACTACGAGAAGAAATTGGCCGAGTTGAACTTTACCATCCAGGAAATGAAGAAGCGTTCCGAGGAAGATTGTAAGTATTATCTTAAAGCGTTGAAAGGAGACGTCTCTGAATGTTTGTTTTCATAAACAGCCGATATTGCGAAGGAGCTGGAGGAAGCAAAGAAGAAAATGAACAAGGACATCGAAGTACTGCAGCGGCAAATCTTGGAACTGCAAGCCACCAACGATCGGCTGGACAAGAGCAAAAAGAAGATCCAATCGGAGCTGGAGGATGCCACCATCGAGCTGGAGACGCAGCGTACCAAGGTGCTTGACCTGGAAAAGAAGCAGAAGAACTTCGACAAAGTTCTCGCCGAGGAGAAGGCCGTCAGCGAGCAGCACGCTCAGGAACGGGATGCCGCCGAGCGGGAGGCTCGCGAAAAAGAAACCAAGGTGTTGTCGTTGACGCGGGAACTGGACGAAGCATACGAGAAAATCGAGGACCTGGAAACGAAACGGAAAGCACTGCAGAACGAGCTGGACGAGTTGGCTAATACACAGGTAAGTGGATGGTTCGGGTGTCTCTTTTCACATTGCTTGTTTCATGTAAATATATAGCCGGCTAACTTAAATATGGCTGTAATCAGAAGTTAGACGATCTTACCAGACCAGACATCAGGGTGACTCAAATGAAAATTGATAAGGCTATATAACCTGAACTTTCTTAAGGGTCTGGATCATGATACGAACTTGTCAAAAATACTGTATTTTACAAGCACAGTAGCACCACACAGCGGCGTAACTGCGTACCAAACACCACCAGTGAAATGTTCATTTGAAATAAACTGCATTTTGAAAACTATAACTGAGTTTGTTATAATGTTCATATAAAGATGATCAAAATGACTTTATTTGTTTTATAACTGACCTTGTTATAATTCTGATATAATTAAATCAGGTTTTCAAATCATTTTTGTCAAATATATCTAAATATAACAAACGTTGATACATCTAACAACCGTTGATATAATTTTGTTACATTTTTGTTATGCCTTTCTGATCGGGTATAGATAGACACTTACATTACACTGCAAAATATTTTTGCTGGTAATCAGCAAACTTTGCTGATTTTTGGCGTGCTGATTGCATTCAGCAAAACAAATTACTGAGTATCAGCAATTATTTTTCAACTTGCTGAACCATCCAGCAATTTTGACAGTTGATCAGCAAAGTTGTGCTGAAATTCAGCAAAAATGTTGCTGAAATTCAGCAATTTCTTTTGCTGATTTTTGGCGTGCTGGAAGCATTTCAAAAATTTTTGTGTGTAGTATTTTAAACACAAAAAACTATCCCTTAGTTTGTCAAATAAGGGCGCGCTTTTTAAAGCGGCGTTTCAAAATTTGCTATGCGTCAGTTGTAATAAACGCTAGGGTGGCTCCAGGGAGTAGTATTTCAAACTCCTAGAAGATGTTTTCCATGCTCTTAGAATTATTTTTCTAAACTCATAGAGCATTCCAAGCTTTGGAAGGAATTTTCCAAGTTCGTAGTTGTTTTTTTTCGACTTACTGGAAGAAGTTCTTTTTGTATCGAATGGGGGAAATTCGCTAAATGACAATTGTAATAGATGGCAGAGTTGCTCCAAGGAGGAGTATTTAAAAATTTGGAAGAAGTTTTACAAGTATCTGGAATGATTTTTCCAAACTCCTGTAAATAGCTTTTCAAGCTCCTGGAAGGAGTCTCTTAAGCTCCTTGGAGGAACTGGATTTTAGTAGGTATTTTCAAGTTCTTGGAAGAAGTCCTTAATTTTTTTCGAATGGAGACGCGTTCCTTTAAGCTGACCTTTCAAAGCTTACTTAGCGGCAATTGTAATACACAGCAGGGTGGCTCCAGGGAGGAGTATTTCAAACTCCTGGATTAAGTTTTCCAAGCTTCTGGAATGATTTTTCCAAACAAATAGCAATAAGTCGATAGCCACGCCGTTGCTAATAAGTTGCCCATCGATTAACAGGGAACAGCCGACAAGAACGTGCACGAACTGGAAAAGGCCAAGCGAGCGCTGGAGAGTCAACTGGCAGAGCTGAAGGCACAGAACGAAGAACTCGAAGACGACCTGCAGCTCACCGAGGATGCCAAGCTCCGATTGGAGGTCAACATGCAAGCTTTGCGAGCGCAGTTCGAACGGGACGTGCAGGCCAAGGAGGAGCAATCCGAAGAGAAGCGGCGTGGTCTAGTGAAGGCTCTCCGCGACCTGGAAGCCGAGCTGGACGAAGAGCGGAAACAACGGGCTGCTGCCGTGGCTGCTAAGAAAAAACTCGAGGGCGACCTGAAGGACATCGAAGCCACCTTGGAGATGAACAACAAGGTCAAGGAAGATGCTCTCAAGCAGGCAAAGAAGCTGCAAGCTCAGTTCAAGGATGCCGTCCGGGACGCCGAGGAAGCTAAGGCCGCTAAGGAGGAGTTAGCAGCCGTTAGTAAGGAAGCCGAGCGCAAAGCGAAAGCCCTGGAAGCAGAAGTCATGCAACTGTCGGAGGACTTTGCCAGCTCCGAGCGAGCAAGAAGGGCGGCCGAAGCCGAACGGGACGAACTGCTGGAAGAAATCAACTCCAACTCGAATAAGGGCTCCCTGATGATCGACGAAAAGCGACGGTTAGAGGCACGAATTGCCACCCTCGAGGAGGAACTGGAAGAGGAACAGTCCAACGCCGAACTGCTGGTCGACCGCAACCGCAAAGCACAGATTACCATCGAACAGCTTACCACAGAACTGGCGGCGGAGAAGTCCAATTCGCAGAAGTTCGAAAACGTCAAGACCGGCCTGGAACGACAGAACAAGGAACTCAAAGCCAAGCTGTCCGAGCTGGAAACCGCCCAACGCACCAAGGTGAAAGCTGCCATGGCCAGTCTGGAGGCCAAGATTGCCAATCTGGAGGAGCAGCTGGAGAACGAAACAAAGGAACGGCTCGGAGGCCAGAAGGCCAACCGCAAACTGGAGAAGAAGATCAAGGAACTGACGATGAACATCGAGGACGAGAGGCGGCACGCCGACCAGTACAAGGAGCAAATCGAAAAGGTAAAATGGCGTCCTCGCCAGTCGAAGGAACACAACTAATCAATCTTAAATTTCTTAATCCCTAGATGAACAACCGCATGAAGATCCTGAAGCGAAATCTCGACGAAGCGGAGGAGGAAATCCAGAAGGAGAAGACACAGAAACGCAAGGCCCAGCGAGAGTACGAGGACATGCTTGAGAGTCACGAAGCGCTCACGCGGGAGGTGAACTCGCTTAAAACGAAGCTGAGGTAAGTTGATTTTTCTCTATTTTTTGAACCCAAACTGAAATATTTTCAAATTTGTCATCTTCAAATGTACAGTGCGAAGTGAGATTCTCCGAAGGCTTCCTTTCGTTTATTAAGAAAGTAGAGCCACAATATCACCTTTTCTGTATTATTTTGAAAAAAAAGGAACTGAAACTGTTCCAAGTTCTACGTTTAGTAAGCTGTATCAGTGTTGTTCCTGTGTTAAGTAGAATGATAGGGCCATTGTTAGATGTTCGAAGGTTTCTTTTATAAGAAGACAGGTAATTTGGTGGTCCCTGTGTTTCGAGTGCGCTTCCATGACTTGCTGTCCGCCATTGATTGTGTTTTAGAAAACCCTGATTCCTGTAACTTGCACGAAACCTTGTATGATTACCGAAAATTAAACATTAGGAACTATTTCCTGTCCTTGGCTTGTTGAACTAATCTACTGCATGTTATCTGGCTCCTAATTCTCAAACGGTGTTTTACATTACTTATCCAAGTCTTCTCGGTTTTTATTACTATCGATTGGTTTTTCTGGCTCAGGTAAAAGCATTCTCAGAGTTTTGCCAGCTCCTAGAAGCATTCTCAGCTCCTGTGAGAAGCTTTCTCAGCTCCTGTGAGAAGCTTTCTCATCTTCTGTGAGAAGCTTTCTCAGCTCGTGTAAGAAGCTTTCTCAGATGCTGTGAGAAACTTTCTCAGCTTCTGTGAGAAACTTTCTCAGCTCCTGTGAGAAACTTTCTCAGCTCCTGTGAGAAACTTTCTCAGCTCCTGTGAGAAGCTTTCTCAACTCCTGTGAGAAGCTTTCTCAGCTCCTGTGAGAAGCATCTCAGCTCATGTGAGAAGCTTTTGCAGCTCCTGTGAGAAGCTTTCTCAGCTCCTGTGAGAAGCTTTCTCAGCTCGCGTAACAAGCTTTTTCAGCTCCTGTGAGAAGCTTTCTCAGCTTCTGTGAGAAACTTTCTCAGCTCCTGTGAGAAGCTTTCTCAGCTCCTGTGAGAAGCTTTCTCAACTCCTGTGAGAAGCTTGTTCAGCTCCTGTGAGAAGCTTTACAGCTCCTGTGAGAAGCTTTCTCAGCTCCTGTGAGAAGCTTTCTCAGCTCCTGCGAGAAGCTTTCTCAGCTCCTGCGAGAAGCTTTCTCAGCTCCTGCGAGAAGCTTTCTCAGCTCCTGCGAGAAGCTTTCTCAGCTCCTGCGAGAAGCTTTCTCAGCTCCTGCGAGAAGCTTTCTCAGCTCCTGCGAGAAGCTTTCTCAGCTCCTGCGAGAAGCTTTCTCAGCTCCTGCGAGAAGCTTTCTCAGCTCCTGCGAGAAGCTTTCTCAGCTCCTGCGAGAAGCTTTCTCAGCTCCTGCGAGAAGCTTTCTCAGCTCCTGCGAGAAGCTTTCTCAGCTCCTGCGAGAAGCTTTCTCAGCTCCTGCGAGAAGCTTTCTCAGCTCCTGCGAGAAGCTTTCTCAGCTCCTGCGAGAAGCTTTCTCAGCTCCTGCGAGAAGCTTTCTTAGCTCCTGAGAGGCTTTCTCAGCTCATGTGAAATACTTTTGCAGCTCCTATGAAAAGCTTTCGCAGCTCCTGTGAGAGGCTTCCTCATCTCCTGTGAGAAGCTTTCTCAGCTCCTGGAAAAAGTTATTTAAGCTCCTGTGAGTAGCTATTTCAGCTCCTGTGAGGAGTTTTCTCAGTTTCTGTGAGAAGTTTCCTGTGAGAAGAAGCTTTCTCACTTTTTGTGAAAAAAAGCTTTCCCAGCTCCTATGAAAAGATTTTCTAGTTCCTGTGGCAAGCTATCCCAGCTGTAGGTTGCTTCCACAGGAAACTTTCCTAGTTCTCGTGGAAAGCTTTTTGGCTTCCCCGTATCTGTGAGAAACTTTTCACTCTAGGAGCCTTTTCACTCCCTGAGGGAAGTTTTCCAGTTTCTGTGGGAAGCTTTCCCAACCCCTGTTTAGAGCTTTCCCAACTTTTGGAGTAAATCCTTTCAGAAGGTTTCACATCTCTTGTGAGAAGTTCTCTTAGCTCATGTGAGAGGCTTTCTCAACTCCTGTGAGAAGCTTTTTCAGTTTATGTGAAAAGCTATTCAGTTTCTGTGGAAAGCCTTCCCAGCTTCTGTGAAGATTTCCTGATCTAGTGAGAAACTCCCCCAGATTTTGCAGAAAACCTTCCCTGTTTCTGTGAGAAATTTTCCAAGCTTTTTTGACAAGCTTGCTATTTTAGCTTCTGTGAGCAGCTTTCCCAGCTCCTGTGAGAAGCTTTTCCATCTTCTGTGAGAAGTTTTTGCAGCTTCTATGATGAACATTCTCAAGCAGCTCCTGTAAGGCACTTTTCCAACTCGTTTGAGAAGCTTTTCCATTCCTTTAAAAAAATCCAAGCTCATGAGAGAAACTATTCCATTCCTGTATAATGGTTATCTAGTTTCTGTGAGAAACTTTCCTCCCTTCTATGAGAAGGTTTCTCGGTTCATATCATAAGTGTTCTCAGTTCCGATGAAAAGTTTTCTGTGAGAGGTTTTCCCAACTGATACGAGAAGGGTTTCTAGCTTTTATGAGAAAGTTCTCCAGCTGTGAGAAGCTTTCGACAGCTGCTGTGAGAATTGTTTATATGCGAAGATTTTCTAGTTTTTGCGAAAAGTTTTTCAAATCTTTCGGTTAGAAGCTTTAGCAGTTGAGATTTGTTCAAGTTTTCGAGAATTTTTTAGTTCTTCGTTACTTAAGCGAAAAAGTTTCTCCCAAGCTTTTTTCCAAGTTTTCTGTAGTTGTTTAATCATCTGTGAAAAGTTGTATGCTTTCTACTTCTAGAGAGATAAATAGTTTCTCCATTGAGCAAATGTTAAAACACCTGAATCGTTAGGTTCTCTCTCACTACACAAACCTAAACAGCCTTACAATCCCCCATTAACAAAAGTGTGCCAAGTGATTTCCCTTCCCTTGAATTTATGACACACCACCGTAACCAAACAATTCACCTTTATTTTTAGACGCGGCGGTCTTGGCGTGAGCTCGTCCCGCCTCACCACGCCGAAGCGCGAAAACGACTCGATGGTCCAGGATGAGTCGTGCGACGGCGAGGACAACAGCAACTGACGACTGCCGAGTACGTCTTCCAAGTATCTTTCCAACTTTTATTAGCCACACGGGAAGAGCATGTTTGAGACGGTGAGAAGAGATAAGGTAAGTGAGAAATGTCTCAGCCACATCCGCAGCAGCAGCAGCAAAAACCGAGATTGAGAACGAATGAGAGCGCGTGTCCTTTTTTTAAACTATGGGAGTAATAAAAAAAATCGAATGTGCGACAAAAGTTGAGCGATGCAAAAAATAACGTGGAAACTTGGTAGGGAAACCCATTCTTTGTTGTATTAAATATTTGGATAAAATCTTATTGAAGTGGGGATCGGTTTCTGTAATAATGCCTACCCTTTTGCATGTATTTAGGAGAAAGTTTATCGGAAATAGCATCAGAGGGCGGGTCGTTTGCCCGCCCAGACGAGAAGAACAGAAGTAATGCAAATAAGGAAACGTATTTAGCGAATAAGTATCCAACATTTTCCTAAATCAAAAGAACGAGCAACTGAAAAAAATTGATTAAAAACTTAAAACAAACCAACATAGACCGATCGTTAGAAAACATTTCATAAACAAAATACCATTTCATAGAATCTACCATTATACCGGTAATGTATCGAACTTACATAAATTCAATCATTAATTGGGCGAAAAAAACATAAAACACAAACACCAACACCCAGCAGCAGCAGAGCAGTATCAGCGAAAACGAATGGTGGGACATATTTTTACACAATCAGTATGTTTTATGCTTTCAAGAAATTGGGGTGAAAAAAAGGAAGGAAACATGAATAAACAATTAACAATTGAACCGATGAGCATTTAAATACGTTTATATATGTTACGAAAATTTATTGTTTTTAATTATTATTATTAAAGAAACTAATTAATGCCTATTTGTCTACTATTATTTGTCGTCGTCATTAAGTTTCCCGCAACTTTTTTCCTCTTTTCTATTATTTTTTTTTTCTCGCGCGCGATTATGGTCAAGATTTACTTATATTGAAACAAGCAACGCAACAGACACACATACACACCCTCAGATACGGCCAACACGAGCATGATGCAATTCCATTTTATCTATAGCACACACATACCTATACTATCATGGTCCGTTTTTCGAAGAATATTACAAAACGAAAAAGTTTCAGAAACATTCAGGAAAACCCACACAACACACACACGCTGTATCTGCCTATAAGTAATATGTTCGCTTTTTATATTAATTAACAAGAAGAAACGTCTCTAGTTGAAACAGAAAATCCGTTAAATAATAATAAAAACTATTGCTATTGAAAATTAGAGCACCGCCGAAGAGTTCGTTTTGATGACATTCCTTTGGATATATATTTTTTGTTGGGTGTTTGAGGAGACGAAGTCAGCAAGTTCCCTTTTATGGTCGTTGCACATGACGATATACGGCGCTGTCTTTCTTCGCTCGCCGTTAACAGTTTCGAAAAGTTTCCGCATATCACTTTCTTCCATACTGTTTTGCGCATCAGTAATGAAATTTCCCTAATTCCTAGTTTTTGTTTCTACGGTGAATAAGCTTCTTCCACTTTCTTTCATTCATTCATTCATTTAGTATTACGTCAAATTGAAGATAAAACTGAGTCAACAGTATTTCTCCATGATACACGGTTCGTGGCTGGCACTCTCCAGCCTTCTCCTACACATCGCCGAAGATCGTCCTTAGCACGCGTCGCTCGAAAACTCCGAGTGCTTGCAGGCCCTCTTCGAGCATGGTCCATGTCTCGTGCCAGTAGAGGACCACCGGGCTTATTAGCGTTTTGTACATGGTGCATTTGGTGCGTGGGTGAATCTTTTTCGACCGCATCTTCTGGAGTCCGTGATATGCACGACTTCCACTGATGATGCGCCTTCGTATCTCACGGCTAGCATTGTTGTCAGCCGTCAGTAAGGATCCGAGGTAGACGAATTTTTGCACCGCCTCAAAGGTATCCCCGTCTATCGTTACATTACTACCCAGACGGATCCGGTCGTGTTCGGTTTCGCTATGTACTTTGTTTTTAACGCATTCACCACCAGTCCGACCTTTGTTGCTTCGCGTTTCTGGCGGGTGTACAGCTCTGCCACCGTTCCAAATATTCTGGCAATAATGTCCATGTCGTCCGCAAAGCACACAAATTGTCCGGATTTTGTGAAAATCGTTCCCCGGCTGTTGAGCCCGGCTCGTCGCATCACACCTTCCAGAGCGATGTTGAAGAGTAGGCATGAGAGTCCATCACCTTGTCGCAGTCCCCGGCGAGATTCGAATGAACTGGATAGTTCACCCGAAGCCCTTACGCAGTTTTGCACACCGTCCATCGTTGCTTTAATCAGTCTAGTCAGCTTCCCAGGAAAGCCGTTTTCGTCCATGATTCTCCATGGGTCGATACTGTCATATGCCGCCTTGAAGTCGATGAACAGGTGATGCGTTGGGACCTGGTATTCACGGCATTTCTGAAGGGTTTGCCGTACGGTAAAGATCTGGTCCGTTGTCGACCGGCCGTCGATGAAACCGGCTTGATAACTTCCCACGAACTCATTCGTTTTAGGTGACAGACGACGGAAGATGATCTGGGATAGCACTTTGTAGGCAGCATTCAAAATAGTGATCGCCCCGTGGATCGCCCTGAAGTTCTCACATTCCAAATGGTCGCATTTCTTGTGAATGGGGCAGATTATCCCTTCCTTCCACTCCTCCGGTAGCTGTTCGGTTTCCCAGATCCTGACTATCAGCCGATGCAGACAGGTGGCCAACTTTTCTGGACCTATCTTGATGAGTTCTGCTGCGATACCGTCCTTACCAGCCGCTTTGTTGTTTTTGAGCTGGTGGATGGCATCCTTAACTTCCCTCAGCGTGGGAGTTGGTTTATTTCCGTCCTCCGCTGCACTGGCGTTGTTTTCTCCGTTGCCGTGGTCTGCCGTGTCTACGTTCTCCACGCCATTCAGGTGCTGGTCTTCCACCTTTCGATCACCTCACGTCCGTCCGTCAAGAGGGCTCCGTCTTTATCCCTGCATATTTCGGCTCGCGGCACGAAGCCGTTGCGGGATGCGTTGATCTTCTGATAGAACTTCCGTGTTTCTTGGGAACGGCACAGTAGGGTGGGGCTAATTTCAAAAAATCTCTCCGATATATGATTTCCCAAGTGGAAAGTGATCTACTAGTCGAAATAAGTCAGCTGTACAAAAATGAGCGATTTCGGTTGATATTTGGGGGTGGCGCAATGGGTTCAAGTGAAATTTTTGCTAGAACAAACTTTCAAAAGTAATTTCAAATTTAATTTTCAAACTAATTTTTTCTAGACTAAATCGGTGATTCTAGAGCCCAATTGGGCTAAATTTGTGCTCAAAATTGCGATATCTCCACTGGTTTCCGAGATAATTAAAAAAAATGTCATATTTTGGTACCCAACCCAAAAAATACTGAAAAACGACATTTTTTTTTTTTCAAATATCTCAGAAACCAGTAGAGATATCGCAATGTTGAGCACAAATTTGGCCTTTGGGTTCTAGAATCACCGATTTAGTCTAGAAAAAATAAGTTTGAAAATTAAATTTGAAATTATTTTTGAAAGTTTGTTCTAGCAAAAATTTCACTTGAACCCTTTGCGCCACCCCCAAATATCAACCGAAATCGCTCATTTTTGTACAGCTGACTTATTTCGACTAGTAGATCACTTTCCACTTGGGAAATCATATATCGGAGAGATTTTTTGAAATTAGCCCCACCCTAACGGCACAGCAATTCCATTTCTTCACACTCCGCTTCTTCCAGGCGGCGCCTTTTGTAACGTTCCACGTTCTGTCGAGTCCCCTTGCTGCAGCATTATCGCCCTCGCTGCGTTCTTCTCCAAAATCGTTCTTACATCTTATAACGCGTGATCGATCTGATGAGGTGTTGTCATTACATTATCAAAAGCACCTGAAAAGTGCTTTGAGAATAAATTACAGATGGTTACTCGGTTATCCGCAGAAATGTTTCTCAGATACATGGTCGAAGGCAGTCCGGGTTCTTCCCACTTCTCGGTGAAAAATGTCCAGAAGCGTTTGGATGATTTTTTAAATCTCTGTGTGCGAACCACATAACGAGCGTACAGTTTTTACGGCTATACTTGTTATAAGCATCACATCTATTTGTCGAAACTTTCCTTGAGGCCTTGGAACGCTTTCGTTTAAGATGTCAGAGGTGGTTGTTACCCCAGCTAGGGATCTGTCGTGGGCGCAGAGCAGGAACGAACCGCGGGAACAACTGCCGTAGAGTGCCAGTAAAGAAGTCAACGGCAACATTAAAGTCAGCAGCTTGATTCAACGGTGTTCAGTCTATTTGCCGAATGACTTCATTCAAAGAAACGGAATCAGCTTTAGCAAAATCCAGCAACCTGTCATCCTCCTGATCAATGAACTGAATTAGTGCGGAGCAACTTGAAGAAGCGGCGGGTGCAGTGTAGACTGGTCTACAGGAATTCTAGCTTCGTATGGATCAATGATGTTACACATTGGTAAAGCTTCATCGTTGACGAAGATCAAATCGAGAGTACGATTTAGACAATTCCTGGTTATACAAAGCTGTTTCAAGTTGAGCAGAAATGCATGCTGGAAGACGTCGATTCCGTCGACTCTGGGTAGGTGTAGCCTCCTAACGAGAGATTCCAACACAAGTCTGGCAAATTGGAATACCGTTCTTAAGCCATGTTTCTGTTAACACTATACTATCGCGTCGTAGTCTTCATTCTGCGTAGCAACATAAAAGTCGTCGACGTAGGTCTCTCACATTTTGGTAGTAAATGCGCATGCTGTCAGCTACTTCGGTTGGATTACTCGTTCGATTCTGAAACTTTACGGCCAGTGTAGAATCTATGTTTGCTTCGGAAGGACATACTATTCAAAGTATTACCTGGGTCACCTAGTTCGTTAGGTAGGGCATCACATATCAAATCCAACGTCGGAAGGAACTCGGCGGACGACATCAGAATGCTGGACTTGTTGTGGCAGCAATAATCCATCATCGATGTTATTGAGGAGTTTGAAGTTAACTGTAATGGTTGTTGATTTCTAACTACGAGTGCAGGATCTCTCCTAGCTTCAGCAGGACATATACTATTCTTATATTCACCTGGCCCAGCCAGGTTTTCACAACCTAATTGCTACGCTGAGAAGTCAATCCTTTGACGAGCGGATTTTAGCCGTTTCACAAAGATGGGGCAGTCAGAGCTCCCAAGAAGAGTGTGAGACGTCAAGCAGCGTGTCGTAAGAAAAGGTGCGGTTGGTGTTCAGTAGATGGCAATTAATGCACTTCACAAACTAAGTTGAACATTCGTTGACCTTGGTGGTCTCCAGCACACTTTGGGCAACATGCAGGTTTTTGGCAAGGTTCAGTTTTATGTCCATATTCAGAACAATTGGAACAACGCATGACGTTTGTGGATTCAACCACCGTACACCGTTCGCATCCAAACTCACTGACGATCGATGAAATCATCAAAACCGCGAGCATCTGTTTATATAATTGTTGATTTATGTTTTTTCCTGTGTGCATCACTTTTGGTCATTCTGACTACTTCAGATTAAAGAATCTCTTGTTCGACTTCGTTAATTTAATTATAAGCTCTTCTTCGTTCATGGCCTCGGATAGACCGAGTATTTTAACTCTCGGTTCCAAAGGTTTCTGGATTTCCACGTCATACTAATCACCAAATAGTTCAGAAGCAGTAGTTGTCAACTTCTCTGCATGATCCTTCGATTCACATCTGGTCGGGGTTCTGCTAAACCGAACTAAAAGCCAATAAGTTTATTCCGAGATATTTAAGGTTAAAGTTCAACCACTCACAAATAAACAACAAGCTAAGATTATTTGAAACTTTTCCGCACACATGTAACTTACAAGCAGGCTTGCTTGACAGAAACTCCCTCGCGAGAAAATGAGGAAGCGATTTTGACGATTTTCTGAGGAGTGAAAATAAAACTCAGAAATCAC